>NC_061122.1:226269617-226393276 GCF_002878395.1 Capsicum annuum | reverse complement strand
GAGAGTCTTATTGGTGAAAACCCCCGTGGGCATCATAAGGCGATGGTGAGTTGAGAGAAATGCAAATGAGAGAGTATTATTGGTAAAAACCCTTGCAGGCACCATAAGGCGATGGTGAGTGGAGAGAAACAAAAATGAGAGTCTTATTGGTAAGAACCCTCACGGGCACCATAAGGCGATGGAGAGTTCAAGAGAAAAGCGAAAAGTGAAAAGAAAGAGATTTGTTGACGAGAGTCTTTTAAGATGTCGTCAATCAAATGTGATGTAGGAGTCCATGGATTTAAAGAACCGGCTCAGCGGCAAAGGCACAAACTCAATAACAAATGGGGAGTTTGGATAGGAAGATCAGGCAGCTCAATCCAAAATGCATGTCATACTCATTGGAGTTGGTTGTCGTATTCAGATAAGTTTTCTTTTGAATATGGGACATTGCTCTTTTCTTTCATTTACATATTCATGCTTTTTGTCTTTATGTGTCATTTATCAACATAAAGTCACAATCATTTCTTTACATTTTAAGTCAAGTCTGTGTCAAAACAAGCGAGAAAGGATTTCAAAATTTACTACCAGTCTTTCCAATTATACGAGGAAAAGCCAAGGAACAGCACAGGAAAGAAATATGATCGTAATTCAACACGAAGCAAAGGAAGTCTATCAACCGACAGGCTATTAGATTCGTGGAAGCATTCAGATTTGGAAAAAGAGTGCACCTCAGGGGCATGGTAAAATGGAAACCATGATGAGTCAGAACTCATTTCCCTCAATCTGGATCTGGGGCAATGATGCGGCAAGATAGGGCAGGTGTCAGCGATTTGGAAGAAAGATGAAAGGAACGAGTGCTGGGCAGATACCTGAGAAGCCAAGATCTGTAAGCCACCACTAAGTTTTTAACTGACAAATTTTCTTTGTTGAAAATAGGGGTAAATTCGCTTCACTTAATTCAGCTACCATTGGAAATGCACATCCGTGGGATTTTACTTTATGTTTAGGACCCTCCTGAAAAATGGGATTTTACTTTATGTTCAGGACCCTCCTGAAAAATGGAATTTTACTTTATGTTCAGGACCTTCCTGAAAAATGGAATTTTACTTTCTGTTCAAGACCCTCCTGAAAAATGAGAATTTACTTTCTGTTCAGGACCCTCCTGTAAAATGGGATTTTACTTTCTGTTTAGGACCCTCCTGAAAAATGGGAATTTACTTTCTGTTCAGGACCCTCCTGAAAAATGGGATTTTACTTTCTGTTCAAGACCCTCCTGAAAAAATGAGATTTTACTTTATGTTCAGGACCCTCCTGAAAAATGGGATTTTACTTTATGTTCAGGACCCTCTTGAAAAGATGGGATTTTTACTTTATGTTCAGGACCCTCCTGAAAAATGGGATTTTACTTTCTGTTCAGGACCCTCTTGAAAAATGGAATTTTACTTTCTGTTTAGGACCCTCTTGAAAAATGAGGATTTACTTTCAATTCAGGACCCTCCTGAAAAATAGGACTTTACTTTCTGTTCAGGACCCTCCTGGAAAATGGGACAACTCTTTCAAAAATGAAATACTACTTTACTATAATTTTTGTTGGGATAATATTCGTTCTAGTTTTAATTTTGGGTTTCAGGAGCCCACCTGAAGAACAGGGTGATGAAATAGCAAGTCAGGAGCCCGCCTGAAGAACAGGGTGATGAAATAGCAAGTCCGGAGCCCGCCTGAAAAACAGGGTGATGAAATAGCAAGTCAAAGGCCCGCCTAGAAAACAGATTGAAGAAATGAAAAGTCATGCAACAAAGCGAAGTAATTGAAAGCCAAGCAACAAGTTGAAAGAAATTGCAAGTCAGGAGCTCGCCTGAAGAATAGGGTGATAAAAGTCGAGTCAAGAGCCAACAGAAGCTGTATAAATAGGATTTTTGTAGTTTCATTTATGTTTTAACTTGTAATTTTCATTTTTGGATGTAATAACAGAGCCGCGGATCGGAACCTCGATGGAACCTCACTCGACTCTCCAACTCGGTATAGTCCATCTCCTTCTAAAAGTTGAGATACTTGTCATTCGATCCTCTCATAATGTGAGTAGGTGGGATGTCTTAATTCAAAACCCGGTTGTCCTTCTTCCTTTGGTTTCTTTCTTTGGATAATGGTAGGGTCAAAATTTGGTCTCGCTGTCTATTTCTTTATCTGAAAACACTTCATGTTTACATTCAAAGGGGGCATGATGTAGACACCTAATTTCGTCCCTCCCTGATGTCGTTTTACCCATTTTTACCTTATCCTACTGTGTACCCTCACCCGTGTGATGATCCCTCCACAAATAACAAAAATAACAATCCTCTAACTAATTTTGTCTTATCCTAATATTCTAACAACCCACCCAACTAAAAATTGACAACACATCCTAACCCCTACCCCTCCTACCCCACTACCCCACCCTCACCTAATATATACACTACACCTCACGGGATTGGAAAAGGAGGAGAACATTCCAATTTTCTTTTCTTCTTCACAGAACACAATACGGATTGAAAGACTACACAGAGGACTCCTTTTTTGATTTTCTTTTCTTCTTCACTGGAATTTTGACTCAATACCCACAGATTCAACATGAGAACACACTCACCTCACCACAAACACTGATTCCCCAAAGAAGAACAACATACATATACACTGTGCACACACAAAAGGGGGGGTTTCACTCATCTTCCATTTCATTGACAGAGGAGAAAGACTGTTTCTTCCATCGTGACTCCCTAATTTTTTATCGATTACACAGACCCACACTATTTTCTCAAAGTTCCCATCAATATACACACACATATAGAATCAGAGAGCTGAGAGAGAGTTGCGAAGGGAAGGTAGCTGAGAGAGATAGAGAGAAAGAAAGGAGATCGAGAGGGAGACGGTAGGTTCGAGCTTCTCATGTAAGCTCATCATCGGACCAGACCATTTCTTCATCATTTTCTAATTCTACCAACTCAAAGTCGCACATACACAGCTACACGAGAGCACCATGCTAGGGGAGAGTGAGAGATTCGAGATCGAGGGATGCGGGAGAATGGGTAAGAAATTTGGTCTTGGTTTGAGTCTTTTGAAGAGATTCAACCCCCTGTTTGAGCTTCTCCGGTGAATTTTTTTTTCTTGTCAAAATCTACCACTGGTTCATCGTTCAGCTGGTTTCCAGCCTTCGAAAGCTTGAAGTTCCTTTGGTTTCCTTTTTATTTCTAAGAAGATTAAGCCGGGAAATGCTCGAGTTGGTGGGTTCTATTAAGATTTGACGTCTCGGGTCACAATTTCTCGGCACCAAGTTGAGATTCACTCACTATCCTTATAATTTTTGGGTTTCGAAATCTGATTTTTTGGAAAGTTGGTTGATCTGAGTTGTGGGTTTGTTGACTGAGGTTCTGCTCGGATATTTGGACGCAGTCTTTGTCTTTTCACTCGATTTATATTTGAGTTTGAAAGCTATGAATTGAGGTCCAATTCTCTTCCCTTCTTTTATTTAATGTCTACTATATTTGGTGTGTTGGAGTGAATATTGTGTTTGGTTGATGATTGTGACGTGGTGATATATTCCGATATTATGTTTGAGCAATCGTGATTACTGTGGTTGATATTGATTGATTGATTCACGTGAATGAAGGAATGTAAAGATTTGAATTCATGTGGGAATAAGTGGGACGAGAATTGAAAACTTGATATAATTGGTGAATTTTGATTAGTTTGATTCATTAGTTGTTTGACTTGAAATGAACGATAATTGAATTTGGTAGTATCAAGATATGCCGATTGGAATAGGTAAGACTTAGGTCGGGTAGGCAAATCTAGAGATTGTGGGTTGATTGAATGTTTGAAATTTGATTGAATGGTTTGATTTTATTACTTTTAATTCAATTGTATAATTTGGCCGGGGAATGCCCCGAAGTATCTGTATATATTTATTCACCAGAGAATGCCCCCGAGGTATCATGTACCCGGAGAACATTCATGGTGAAGGCCCGAGGCGTCGGGTAGAGCATTAATTTAGGATTAACGTAGGTTTACTTTCAGTCCCTTTTTATTTCGGAGTATAATAATTGGACTGGACTTTACATTTCGGATTGTTTTGTTTTGTTTGATTATTTTACGTGCTTTTTGTGCGGTTTATACATTTCTTAGTGCCAAAAAATAGTCGATACACTCTACCAAGCGACCGTGGTTGAACCACGGGATCGAGAGGTGCTTAACACCTTCCCCTCGGTCAACAGAATTCCTTAGCCGGAATCTCTATTCGTAAACCAGTTTAAGAGTCAAATGGTTTCGAAAAGGATTTTCCAAAGGTGACTTGGCACACCGGATTATGCCAAGTGGCGACTCTGAATAAAAAATGTAAATAATCCTTTTCCGAAATAAATTTTCATTTCTTGTCACTTAAATAATAAAACCCTTTCGAGCTTTAAGCTATAACTATTTTTTAGAGTACGTAAAAAGGGGTGTGACAGTAGGAAGTCATGATTCAGAGACCCAAAATATAGTACATTATAGTAAACTAATGAATTATATGATTTTAAGTATGAGGGTGTGTTAAACTTGGAAGAACAACATGCTCACATGGTTTAATTCATGAATTGGTAAGTTAACATATTTTCAACTGAACATGATATGGGTGATTGAAATTTTAAAGCATGGAGTACATAATTCACATGGGGAAACTTATTGACATGGCTTGAATTCAAGACTACTAAAAAAACATGGATTAAATTCATAATTAACATTGATATTTTCATAAAAGAGGATAAAAATTCATACTTGAACAAAAAAAAATTTTTAGGACTCAATGAGTGGAAGGAACCCATTGATGAATACCCCACATACCTTAATTGTTTGAATCCTTGAAAAAAAAGCTTGAAATTGAAACCTTGAATGGTGAATTCTTGGGAAGATGTTTGAATTTACGTTCTTGGAAAAGGGGATTAGTTTTACGTGTTAAATGATGAGGAATGGGGCAATTGATGCCCCACTTGGGGTTTTAATTCGTGTATTAGGTGATTTAAGAGAGGGGTAAAAGACAAAATTTCCCCCTTGGACGTTTAAAAATAATGCAGGAAAAAGCAACCTCCATGTCACGAAGGTTATCGCAGAGGCTATCCTCCGTGACATGACGTGTATCGTGGAGGCTAACCTCCGTGACACGTTGTGTATCACGGATTTCCAGCCTCTGTGACACATCCATATCACGGAGGCATTCAGCCTTCGAGGTCCAAAAACACCTCGAACCCCTTCCAAAAATTTTAAAACTCTCCCGAATGATCCTTTTAACATACCTAAACACATTTCAACTCAAACATCAACATTTCAAACTCCGGAGGGCCAAAAATAAAATTCTTGAATTCTTGGGGTCTTAAATATGGCTAACTCCTTTGTACTTGATACGGGCACGACCACGAAGATGGATGTATGTGAGATGTATTGTATCCGATACTTGGAGTGTGCAAGTGAAGTGCAAAGGAGGTCCCAAATACACATCAAAACCGTCCATATAATATTCCAAGGGCACCTTTGTTATTCACTCTTTATTAAAGGGGTCTTTTTCGACATTTCACATCCTATTTTGTAATAGCTATAAATAGAACCTTTCAGGGTTTCATTAATTAGTTTTTAAATGATACTGTAAGTTGTATAACACTTGAAACACTTCTCTCTTGTGAGAAATTCCCTTTGGCCGAAACTAGGGCAACCAAAGTGTGGATTCACTTTGTTGTGTTCTTGGCTTGGAAACGTTGGGTGCTTGGGAGATTGACGTCCCTCTTGTGTCAACGTAAGAGTGTAGGTGTTGTTATTACATATTTTAAGGGTTTTGGTGTTTTATACACATCTTAGTTCTTAGTACTTGTAACAATCTATGTCACACTATCTTTATATTTTGTTATTGTTGTTATTGTGTTGTTGACTGTTTTGTGTCCTTATTGTTGAATCCAAAACTTTTGTTCTTGTATTCATCTTGTTAACCTTCTTGTTAGTTTGGTTGTTCGTTGGAAATTGGTGTTGAACACCTTGTTAATTTGTCATTCTTGTGTTGTTGTTGTTGGCTGAGACTTGCTCTCCATTTGGGTTCTCGGTTCCTTGTTGTTTGTGGACTGTTTTGAGTGTAGTTTTGTGCCTTTCGTGGTTTGATTGGTATCAGTATTTAATGTGAAATAATGACTTAGACCCCTTTAAACATGGGACTAAGAGCTGAAACACGTCTAGAATTTTGCGGGGGTATTACAGCCACACAGGACAGAAGAATTTCACAATATTTATAATATAGCAAGATACCGAGCCAGTAAAGCATAGAACAATAGATTTATTTATTTTGTGGGTGTGTAGGAATCTGGATGAGCAAATAAATAGTGGTCAATGCTGTTGAGATTGATTACCGCATAGATGAAATGTGCAAAGTGCAAACAAAATAAATTGGTTTAGAAGATAAGTTCACTCACTTTCGGCAGATGAGTCGGTATTGAAGACTATTTCACAATCTCCCCCACCTTTTCTTCAGAGGTTGAAAAAGAAGCAAGAGGAAGGAAAATATCAGAAGTTTCTGTCGATGTTGAAGGAAGTGTCTGTTAACATTTCTCTTGTAGAAGCTTTGGAGCAGATGTATGGCTACGTGAAATTCATGAAATATTTGGTCACTAAGAAGGGGACGGTGAGCTTTGAGCCTGCTGATAATGTACATCATTGTAGCGTTGTTTCTATTTGATCGTTGATGGAGAAAAGAAAGGACTCGAGATCATCACTATTTCATGTAGTAGTTGGGGTTGGGGGCACCCAAACCTACATCCATGAGGCTATTGATAGCTGACTAGACTGTCAAGAAATCGGTTGATATTTTGTGTAATGTATCGGTGAAGATCACATCCTTCATATTTCTAGCTGACTTCATGATCCTTGACTGCGGGGTGGAGTTCGAAGTTTCTATTATCTTCGGAATGTAGACATGTAATTTTTGACCCTCCTCGAGTTTTAACCTATATTTTCCAGCATTAAATATTTTTATTTTTGTCCAATATTTATCTTAGCTTTTGTTATATTTTTAATAAATTTTGGTTGAAAATAAATAAAAAATAAATAATAAATAAAGTTACATTTTTTGATATATATATATATATATATATATATATTTTAAATAATACGAAAAACTTTTCAAAAAATATTTTCTTTTAATTTAGATTTTTATAAATAAGCTAGTAATTTTATTTTCTCTCAATTATATTTTGTTTTTAAGTTAGCTATATTTTTATTATATTTTTCCTAAGTATAAAATATTAATTAGTTAATATTATTTTATTATTATTATTATTATTATTTATTTTATATATAATTTATTTATTTATTAAAATAAAAGGGAGATCATTATCCTAAAAAAAAATTAAAATTTGAATCCTAAACTACCCAACATCCCTCCCCTATCTGATTTCTAACTGTTCCCCCCAAGAATCCCCTCTATAAAAGACTCTTCAACACCGGGAAAACAAGAATACGTATACTACATTAGACACTGAAAAAAAAATCAACAGAGTGTGAAAACCAAAAACATCAGACAAAAGAGAGAAAAGAAGAAAAGTTGAAGTTGGAATTTCCGTTCGAGTTTCCAGTAACGACATTCAAGTCTTCTGCTTTAGATTATCAACATGTTCTTATTCTACTTTGTATTATTAACTTTATGAATTTTTATAGTGAATCCGAAACGTGTTCAAATTTATGTTAATGATTATATTTGATTATGTGAATTTTTCGTTACTATATGTTATACTAAATATATTGAATGTTTATATACATGTTCAGTAGATATGTTGAATATTAAAATTTTGTGTGTTAACTTTGTTGTGTTAATTTTGTTAAATTAAAATTTAGAACAGAAAGAAAAAGCAAAAACAAATTCTCTCAATTACTAATAACTTTCGTATATAAGGGAATTTTCTCTGTCCCTTTCCCTTACAGAATAAAAAAAAAACAGGAAAAATATTTTTTTTTCTTTTGGTAAATTTCATTATAAACACCCCTAAAAGTTTTTAACAACCTTTGTGAATTTTTATTTTTTTGGGTAATTTATATTTGTAAAGATTTTAAAAACTGACTTCCGGTAAAAGTCTTGTCACTAATACTAATAAATAATTTACATATATACGTTAATAGGAAAAACAGACAGATTAATAGTATGGTAGTGGCGTTAAAATAATAATAAGTAAGAATGTTTTAAGTTACTTGAATGTTTGAAGTATACTGCGTTGTGATGCTTCTTTTAAATTTTTATAAAATAAATCAAGAAGAATGTTGATAACAAAAAGAATAGAAAATAAGTTGGGGAAAATAAATGTTGGTATATTATAGTTAAGGGCTCACTGAATTACAAAAAATAAATATTGTAGGCAGGAACTGTTATTAAATTGTGTCCGCATTTGTATTTTATTAAAAATTCAAGGATGCAATAATGCACTTTGATAAATATTTCTAAAATTAATTTTTCACCGATTTAATACAAGAGCTTTAAATAATTTTAGTACATTAAAATGAGCGAATCAAGGCCTTAAATCATAATTTATTCGAAATAGTTTAAGTCAAGTAATAGTCAATAAAAGCGACCGTGCTAGAACTACGGGACTCGAGGGGTGCCTCACACCTTCCCCTCGGTCAACAGAATTCCTTACCCGATCTTCTATTTTCACAGACTAACAAAGAGTCATTTTCTTTTGATTAGGAATTCAATAAGGTGACTTGGAACACTATAACTCAATTCCAAGTGGCGACTCTGTAAATAAAATATCCTTATTCAAAACTGTCACTTTAATTGGAAAAACCCTTCGACTCGGTCCTTCGAGCAGAAAAAGGGGTGTGACATCTCTCGGAAGGCATTTCCTAGCTACGGGCAGGGCCTTGGTTGACATGGAGATGGGCCAGATGAAGTTCAGACTAAATAATAAGCAAGTCAACTTTTGATGTGCATCAATCTATGTGACAACTGAAGGATATGAGAGTGGTGTCCGTGATTGATACTATTGATGATGATATAGTGACTACGCCCATTGACGAGAGGCTTGGGGTTGAGGCACTAGCAGCGATCATTATGAATTTTGACAGCGATGGGATCGATGAATATGATGAGATAGTTAACGCATTGGTAGAGGTTCTTACTGTTAGAACATGCACAACAGAAACAATAACTCTACAGGATCAATATAACTTATATATAGTCTAGATAACATAAATCATCAAACGAAATTGAAAAGCTACTTACCTGTTGAAGCTTTCACACAATTTGTTCACTGCTTTGACCTCCAGGACTACAGTCTTCTACTATATCCTAACTAACTTTTGTTATCAAACTTGTGTGGATAAGTACTTTTTGGATTCAAAGAGAATATATCAAGTGATGATCATCTTGTGAACAAAAACCTCTATTTACTCCTGTTTTCTCTTAAAGAGGGGAAAACCAAGAGGCAAATGTTTTTACCCTTTTAGTTGTCCAATGCGTTTTAGGCCTTTTCAGTTATCCAAAACGCTTTCAGCCTTTTCCACTGTCCAAAACATTTTATGCCTCTTTAGTTGTCCAAAACATTTTTAATCTTAAAAGAAATGTTTTTAATTTAAAGTCAGTAGAAATCCTTTTCCTTCAGAAGACTAGTAAATAATATTACTTCTTTTGCTAAGTTTCTTTCTTTTTTCCAAAATTGATTAGTTAATCAGGTATAGCAAGGACCACAGATTTATTAAGTGAGGCTTCCAATTATAATATTAATTCGCACATGAATGAATTACCATATCACAATAAATTACAAATTATTTCACTAAAAATCTGTAATTGCACTCCTCCATTTAATTTTGAAATCTACCATTACATCTTATTCAACTTCCCATGTTAGAATTACCGACACCAATCAATTAAATTAAATTCTTGAAAAATTTAACTCATTGGTTGATTTAATTCCTTATTTGTAATGCTTAACTTATTTCGCATGACGAATACAAAATTAACCTGCAGGGTTTTCACGTGAAAACTTATAAGCAACCATAAAGGGGTGTCTTCCATCTCAAATTCGAGACATGGTTCTATCAATTAATTAATATTTCACTAAGTGATTCGTCATCATCCAACCTATTAGGAATATGTTGACTCACAAAAGAGTCTCACCTTTTAATACATTAAACGACAAAATAAATCACATAGATCATAATAATTATATCAAGATTAAGAGAATAAGTTCATGTAATAGACAAGAGAAATCGTTTATTAATATTCAGAACATAAACAAATATCTCTAATTAGTCCGTTCAATACATACAAAATATACTAGTACAAAAAATTGGAATATTACCACTCTCATAATTAAGACCAAATTATATTTAATCTTGTACTACAATCATCAAGATGTTTGTCCTACCTCATCTGTGATTGTGAACATTAATTTATTACTTATAAGAACCGACAATTTTTATCTTCTGTCCTTGAGTTAAAATACTCCATACACAAAATTGTCTACTATATAAGTAAAGGACACACATGTTAATGCAATGATCTATTCAAATAAATATTTTATTAATATAATAAATTATCTTTACATGGGATGAAAATATAATACTATAACACAAATTACATGGTTAATAGTATATCCTAACAATCTCCCACTTAGACTCATAACCATGAATGCACAATTTTAACACCCATTTCTTCCACATGCTTATCAAAAACTTTCTGGGTTAAGCCCTTTGTAAATGGGTCCGTCAAATTATTCTTCGACTCAATCTTCAAAACTCTCACATCACCCCTTTTAGTTATATCCTGAATCAAGTGATATTTACTCTCAATATGCTTACTTTTTTTATGGCTTAGTGTTTCTTTCGAGTTTGCAACTACACCACTACTGTCACAATAAAGTGGTAGTGGTGTTTGAACCGAAGGAACAACTCCAAGATCTTTCAGATAGTTACCGAGCCAAATAGCCTCTTTAGCTACCTCAGAGGCAGCTACATATTCGTCTTTCATGGTGGAATCAAAAACACATGATTGATTGATACTCATCCAAACAATGGCTTCACCTCCTAAAGTAAACACATATCCTGAGGTAGATTTTGTAGAATCTTTATCCGACCGAAAATCTGAATCAGTATATTCAATAGGTACAAGATTCCTAGAGTGAAAAACAAGCATGTAATCCCTAGTCCTTTTAAGGTACTTGATTATATGCTTAACCGCAGTCCAATGTTCTTGCCCAGGATTAGACTAAAAACTGCTAAACATGCCAATAGCAAAGCAGCTATCTGGTCTAGTGCACAATATACCATACATGAGGCTCCCTACAGGAGAAGCATAAGGGACTACCTTCATTCTCTCTATCTCATCGGTGATTTTGGGCGACTGATCTTTTGATAGAGTAATTCTATGCCTGAAAAGAAGGAATTCCTTTTTGGAATTTTGCATGCTAAATCTTGCAAGAATAGTATCAATATAAAGTGCTTGAGATATATAAGCCTAATATCCTTTGTTTGCGATCTCGCATAAGATTGATCCCAAGGATATGAGTCATTTCTCCCAAGTCTTTCATATCAAAACACGAGGACAACCACTCCTTAATAGCATTCAACATGCTCATATTATTTTCTATGAGCAAAATGTCATTTACGTACAGAATAAAAAATGCTACTCTGTATCCATCCCATTTTTTATAAACGCATGACTCATTTTCACATTGATCAAAACCAAAAGTCTTAATCAAATGATCAAAACAAGTATTCCATGCTCTAGATGTTTGTTTCAAACCATAGATGTATTTCTTAAGTTTACTAAACTTATGTTCATTACCACTTTCCATGAAACCTTCTGGTTGTGCCGTATAAATGCACTCATCAAGACTTCCATTTAGGAAAGCCGTTTTTATATCTATTTTCCAAATCTCATAATCATAATGAGCAGCAATGGATAAAATAATCCTAATAGATTTACGCATAGCTTCCGGCAAAAAAGTTTCCTTATAATCAATTCCTTCTTTTTGAGTAAACCCTTTCGCAACAAGCCTAGCCTTAAACGTTTGCACTTTTTCATCCGCACCTCTCTTTTTATTATAGATCCATCTACAACCAATGGGTTTGACTCCCGCAGGTGGTTCTACAAGTTCTCAGACTTGATTGAAATACATAGACTCCATTTCAGATTTCATAGCAGCAATCCATATTTTAGCATCTTTATCATGTAGTGCTTCGGTGTAATTAAGAGGTTCCGTATTAGGCTCCTCAGGGATTCAATCATACGATTCTCCCAAGAGTGCAAACCATAAAGGTTTTCTAATAATTCTCCCACTACGATGACTAATCACTACAGGATCTGCTACTACTGGAACTAAATTTTGAACACCCTGAATGTCTTCCTGCACAATGACAGGTTCCTCGACATTATGTTGAACGTTTTCCTCCACAATTGCAGGCTGTTCAACGTTACTTCCACTACTTTGAGGTAGTGTAATGTCAAGTGTTTGCTCTTGTGCAACCTTTTGCCTATTGACATTTCTCCCACTACGTGGATGCAATGATATGTCAATAATAGTTTTTGAAATTTGTTCTTGCGTTTCATTATTTGTTATTCTATCGCTCAATTCCTGTAAAATAATTTCATTTCTAGGAACGTAGTTCATTAAATAATCCTCTTCAAGAAATCTGGCATTTGTCGAAACAATTACCTTCTGTTCCTTAAGACAATAAAATAAACCTTCTTTCGTCCCTTTTGGATATCCAATAAAAATGCACGCTTTTGTCCTAGATTCCAATTTATCAATTTTTCCTTTTAGCACATGTGTTGGACAACTCCAAACCCAAATATGCCATAGACTTGGCTTGCGCCCACTCCACAATTCAGATGGAGTTAAAGGTACCGATTTTGAAGAAACCAAGTTCAGAATATAATTTGCAGTTTCTAATGCATAACCTCAAAATGAAAAGGGTAAATCTGAATAACTTAACATTGATCTAACCATTTTCATAAGAGTTCTATTTCAGCGTTCTACCATACTATTTTATTATGGTGTTCCCGGTGCAAAATATTGACATGTAATTCATGATTCTGATAAGTATTTAATGAACTCCGCAGAAATGTATTCACTACCACGATCAGATCGTAATGTATGGATATGTTTGTTATGTCACTTTTCTATTTCCATCTTAAATTCTTTGAATTTTGTAAAGCATTCAGATTTACGGTGCAACAAATAAAGTATCCATATTTTGAGTAATCATATGTGAAAGTCACAAAATACTCTAAACCACCTCTTGCTTGTATATTCATAGGACCACACAAATCAGTATGAATTAATTCTAACTTATTTCTGGCTCTATTTCCTTTGGAAGGAAAAGGTCTCTTGGTCATTTTACCTTCTAAACAGGATTCACAAGTTGAAAGTGCCTCCACTTTCAATGAACTCAAAGGTCCATCAGAAACCAACCATGAGATCCTATTTATGTTAATATGACCTAGACGTAAGTGTCATAAGTATGTTTCACTCAATTCTGAAATACGCTTTCTTTTATGTGATTGATCAACATTATTAAGTTCCATTGATTGTAGCATATCATGGGAAACCTCAAATACAAACAAATCATGTATTCTAGGAGAAAAAATAATAAAATACTTATTAAACTTAATAATTGCACAATTATTAACAAAAAAAACATTATAACCAGCATCCATTATTCTTGAAACTAAAAGTAAATTCCTTCTTATATAAGGTACGTAAAGAACATTATTCAGTCTTAAAACTCTAGAACTACTAAACGAAATAGAAATATTTCCTATAGCTAAGGCTGGTGCTGGTTCCCCATTTGCTTAAAACACGTTCAGTTTATTTTCACTTAGGCGTTATGTTTCCTGAAACCCCTACAATGAAGGGCAGATATGATTAGTGGCTCCCAAATCTATAGCTAAAAATTAGGTAGAAACAGCCGCTAAAAATGTTTCAACGACATATGAAAAAGATGTACTTTATTTTTGCATCTTAGGTATGTAGTCGGGATACTGTTTTTTAAGTGATCAGGTTGCTTGCAATGATAGCACTTGCCCTTAGGCTTAGCCACACCACCATTAGCACTTGAAACTTTACAATTCTTCTTCTTCCTTTTTATTTTTGCTTTTTGGCTTAGAATTAGAAGACGAAGGTTTGTCAACCATCAACACTGCAGGAGGAGCTTGTTGCTTAGTGATAGATTATGCTGCTTGCAGCTCATTCAACGGTTTCGCAAGAGATAATTCCATCTTATTCATGTTATAATTTAAGAGAAACTGCTGAAAACTGTCTGGCAGAGTCTGTAGGACCATCTCAACCTGAGACTCCTTATCAATAACCGCACCAAGAATTTCCAGCTCATTCAATAGACTCATCATTTTAAGAACATGTTCCCTCACCGAAGTTTCTTCAACCATTTTCGTGGTTAAAAGAGCTTTCATAGCCGTATGCTTTGCAGCACGATTTTGCTCTCTGAACATATCTTTGAGAGATTCAAGTATATCGTAAGCAGTAGTCATGCATTGATATTAATGCTGCAACACATTTTCCATAGAGGTAAGAATGTAGCATTTTGCCATCTCGTCAGCCTTAACCCACTTATTGTAGGTTTTAATCTCATCATCAGTGGGTTCAGTCGACTTAACAGGACATTCCTCAACCAGAACAAATTTAAAGCCCTCAACAGTAAGAACAATAGCCAAATTATGTTTCCAGTCCACATAGTTAGGGCCTTATAGTTTATTTTGATTCAGGATAAAGGTTAAGGGATTGAATGAAGACATGATTAATCTGTTATATAATCAAATTAAAACAGATCATTAGACATGCTATAGAATAATAAAATTCTTAAAACCACATCACACATATAACCATGCACATAAACAGTTAGAATCGTTAGGAAAACTTAACCATTTAAGCAAATATACATGTAATGTCAGATATTTTATCTCTTAAATAAAATAGAATCAACCCAGTTAGAGAGTAAACTGTTGATTTAAGTTAGATAAATATCACATTTCATAAGCCTCTGTACCATTGAACCAGCATGTAACTTAATTGGAAAGTTAATATAAGTCATCAAAAATAAGAGACTATAAAACAGTATTACAATATACAAGTCTATCCGATGGGAAAGATGATGATGTCAACATGTAAAATCATATTATTTACTGTTATTAACCACTGAAAATCATAAGGAATGATCCCTATCATCACTTATTTGCAACAGATAATTTTTTCAGAATTTTTAATTTTTTCGAAAATATAAAAACATCCAAAACATCATCAAAACGACTCCGAATGATCAAAAAATGGTCTAGGCCACAATTAGTTGTGTGCATTTTTCAGTGGGTCATTTCCAATAAACGTACCAAATTTCAGGCCATTCAGAGTTCGTCAAAAACTGAAAAACTGAAAAACCAACCAAATCGGCAACTATTGGCTGGGCTGTTGCGAGGTCAGCAGGGGTGCCTGCACTGCTTGGGCTTACCACTACTGTTCATATAGTGAGTAACGACTATAGTTGGGTTTATTCGAAACTCGTGATAATTTTTCCCTTAATCCACAAAAAGTGATTTTCACAAAATTAAGTAAAATGTGTTAAATTCGTTTTTCTATTTTCTTGTTGATAAACTTAGATTCTACTGAAATCATAAACATCAGTCATAACAAGAAAACCAACCATCAACAACATGCTATTTATAGTGATTATAAAAAACATGTAAACCAATCATGTAATTTCTTTTTACATTATCTAGCATATGTAAGAAGACTACTGTCGAAGCTTTCACATGATTCATTCACTGTTTTGACCTCCAAGGCTACAGTCTTCTACTATATCCTGACTAACTTTTGTTATCAAACTTGTGTGGACAAGTACTTTTTGGATTCAAAGAGAATATATCAAGTGATGATCATCTTCTGAACAAAAGCCCCTATTTATTCCTGTTTTCTCTTAAAGAGGGGAAAGCCAAGAGCAAACGTTTTTACCCTTTTAGTTGTCCAATGCGTTTTAGGCCTTTTCAGTTATCCAAAACGTTTTCAGCCTTTTCCACTATCCAAAATATTTTAGGCCTCTTTAGTTGTTCAAAACGTTTTTAATCTTAAAAGGAACGTTTTTAACTTAAAGTCAGAAGATATTATTTTCCTTCAGAAGACCAGTAAATAATATTACTTCTTCTAGTAAGTTTCTTTCTCTTTTCCAAAATTGATTAGTTAATCAGGTATAGCAGGGACTACAGATTTATTAAGTGAGGCTTCCAATTATGATATTAATTCGCAAATGAATGAATTACCATATCACTATAAATTACAAATTATTCCACTGAAAATTTGTAATTGCACTTCTCGATTTAATTTTGAAATCTACCATTACATCTTATTTAACTCCTCATGTTAGAATTACCGACACCAATCAATTAAATTAAATTTCTGAAAAAATTAACTCATTGATTAATTCAGTCCTTTATTTACAATGCTTAACTTATTTCACATGACGGATACAAAATCCACCCGCAGGATTTTCACGTGAAAACTAATCAGCAACCATAAGGGGGTGTCTTCCATCTCAAATCCGAGACATGGTTCTATCAACTAATTAATATTTCACTAAGTGATTCGTCATCATCCAACCTATTAGGAATATGTTGACTCACAAAAGAGTCTCACTTTTTAACAGATTAAAATGACAAAACAAACCACATAGATCATAATAATTATATCAAAATTAAGAGAATAAGTACATGTAATAGACAAGAGAAATCGTTTATTAATATTCTGAACATAAACAAATATCTCTAATTGGTCCGTTCAATACATACGAAATGTACTAGCACAAGAAGTTCGAATATTACCACTCTCATAATTAAGATCAAATTATATTTAATCTTGTACTACAATTATCAAGATGTTTGTCCTACCTCATCTTTGATTGTGAACATTAATTTATTACTTATAAGAACCGACAATTTTAATCTTCCGTGCATGAGTTAAAATACTTCATACACAAAATTGTCTACTATATAAGTAAAGGACACACATGTTAATGCAATGATCTATTTAAATAAATATTTTATTAATATAATAAATTATCTTTACATGGGATAAAAACATAATACTATAACACAAATTACATGGTTAATAGTATATCCTAACGCATACAATTATGCTCCAAAAAAACCTGAAACTTGATCTGAAGAATAGAATTACTCCTTCTACTGATCAACCATCTATTGAGAAGCCACCGATTTTGGAATTGAAGGCTCTCCCATCTCACTTGCGGTATGCATTCTTGGGGGCCGACAATACCTTACCGGTCATTATTGTTGCAGATTTGATGGAGACCCAGATTCCATAAATGAATGGAAGTTGGTAGTGTCTACACAGCTAAAAAGTATGTGTACATCAAAAATAGACTGAATAAAATTAGTGATCTAAAACCAAACTTAAACAAGATGCCTTACATATATAAATATACATACAAAAATAATATTATAATAGTTTACAGTTGTTTTTTTGTTATCATATATTAGTTGTTTTTGGCGTGTGTGAGCAATAAAATTTTGCTAAATTTAAATCCGTACAAAATTTGGATAATATTAAATTTAAAATATATTAGTCCCAAATAAATATTGTGGATTAATATAACCAGATTAATCATTTAAGTTCAAACATGCATGGATTTAATTAAAGTTCAATTGTTATTTTGGGCTACAAAAGACTAAGCCCATTTTATCAAGCCCAAGATGTCATCATGTTCTAGAGGCCCAATTTGGTGCTACATGTCAAATGACATGGCCTGCCAAGTCAAGTGAATGAGCCAATGGGACCATGCCACGTGTCAAAATGATGCAGTAAATTAAAAGCCCATAAGAAATGTCATGTCACTTAAATCTGATTGATCAAAGGAAGTTCATATTTATCATGACTCTTGACTTCCTACAACCATAAATAGGGACCTCATAATTCAGAAAAGGAAGAACAAGTTTAACAAGAAGCAAGAGAGAGCTCATGGATCAAAACAGTAGATTTCTCTACAAAT
This sequence comes from Capsicum annuum, assembly GCF_002878395.1. Taxonomy (NCBI): domain Eukaryota; kingdom Viridiplantae; phylum Streptophyta; class Magnoliopsida; order Solanales; family Solanaceae; genus Capsicum; species Capsicum annuum. Next base: position 226,375,246 of record NC_061122.1, on the reverse strand, counting down.
TCAAGAACAAGCTCAAGATTTCAAGATCAAGAGTTCAAGGTTCAAGAACTAGTTCAAGCTTCAAGATCAAGACTACAAGATTCAACAACAAGCTCAACGGACCTTGAATTAAAGTACAAGTTGAGATCAAGTTCATCAAGTCTTCAAATCAAGTTTAAGTTCAAGATCAAAACCGTAAGATTCAAGAACAAGCTACCAGGCCCTTAGATTCAAGCACAAGTCAAGATCAAATCCATCAAGTTCAAGTTAAAGTTCAAGATCAAGCTCGAAGCCCCTGAATTTATAGTTGAAAAGGCAAATCAGAGGAATCATAGAGATTGTAACACTCACTTATAAAAATTAATAAATCGATTGTTGTAGTATTTTTCTTGTCTCAATTATTATTTTATATCTCGAGAATTTTATTGCAAACAAATTCTGGCATGCCCAGCGGGATGATCTCTACCTCTCATCTCAACTTTTTAGACTTTGAAGATTAAGAACGTTGAAATGACTTCTAAGGAGATTAGCTCTCAATCAACTGCTTCCAAGGCTGTTGATTCAAGGTTCTCTACCGAAGTGGAAAGCATCCTTGGTGTTACTTTCAGAAGTTTAGGAGTTGTCACGAGGAGCAAGGAAGGCTTGCTAGGACAACAAACACATCCAGTGTCGTCCGCACCAACTTCAGTTTTTGGATCTTCAACCTCAAAAGAAATGAAGTCCAATACAAATGCTTCAGAAGGAAGAAGCAGTGTCGCGGAATCGCTTAAGAAGACTCTTTCTTTACTTAAGCATTCTGGTTCCAAATACTCTGGTGCAAAGAGTGATGGTCATTCAAGAAACGTGTCATCTCCACTTACACCACATAATTTAAGCACTTCGAAGATCAACCTGCGCGATAATCCATGTTACTCTCCAACGTCTCCAGTGATCATGCAAGCAATGGTAACTGATGCTTCATCTATGGAGGAGCAGCTTGCGAATCTGACAAAGGCAATTGAAGGCCCGACCAACTATGTTCAAAATCAAGAAGCTAGGATTGATAAGAAAGTAGATAGGGTGGAAGGCTTGATAGATGGAGAATCTATCCATGCACCAGGAAAATCTCCAGAGGTTCATGAGATAGAAAATCCTGTGAAACAAACACCACCGACTAAAGAGGTACAAGTTTCTGCTGAAGGAATGATCCCGATAGGGAAATTGAGCGAATTTATTGAAGGGACCCTCAAAGACAAGTATGATGTTGTCACCAAGTCTTTCCTTGCATATGCCAAGCCCTACACTGTGAGAATAGATAGCCTCAAAATGTCTGCTGGCTATCAACCCTTAAAATTTCAATAATGTGAGGGCAAAGGTAATCTGAAACAACATGTCGCACACTTTGTTGAGACATGCAATAATGCTGTAACTTACGATGACTATCTTTTCAAATAGTTTTTTCATTCCCTAAAGGTAAATACCTTTGATTGGTATACAAACCTCGAGCCTAACTCCATCGATAGTTGGGAGCAATTCGAACACGAGTTCCTAAATTGGTTTTATAGCACAAGGCGTATAGTAAGCATGATAGAGCTCACAAATAACCGACAAAAAAAGATGAGCCAGTCATCGACTTCATCAATCGATGGAGAAATGCCAGTCTAAACTGCAAAGATAGGCTCAGTGAAGCTTCTGCAATGGAGATGCGCGTCCAAGGAATGCACTGGGGGCTTCTCTAAATCTTGCAAGGAATTAAACCAAAATCCTTTGAAGAGTTAGCTAATCGTGCTCACGACATGGAGTTGAGCATGTCTTCTGCTGGAAAGGAAGGAGCGCCTATTCATGACCCTCGAAGGGGAAAGAAAAAGAAAAAACGCAAAAGATGGAGCAAGTTTGTTCCCAAAAATGAAAACAAGGAGTCCATGAATATTGATGTGTCTCTTATAAAGGTCACCATAAAGGTAAGCAAGAAGCAAAATGTGAAGACGACTTCTGGAACACGTCCGAATCAGAAAACTTTAAAGGAGTTGCAAGAAAAGGAATATCCCTTCCTTGATTCTGATGTTGCTGAGATTTTTTATGAACTCCTTGAGCATAAGCTCATTGAACTCTCAGAGATAAAGCATCCTAACGAAGCTGAAAGGACCAATGACTCTAATTATTGCAAATATCATAGGCTCGTAAGTCATCCTCTGGAAAAGTAATTTGTCTATAAAGATAAAGTCATGCAACTAGCAAAAGAGAAGAAGATCTTCTTCGATGATGAGACAGCCAGTTCACATCAAATCTCTATTACTTTTGGCTCGCTCGACCCAGTCCAAATATGTGTCGAAGAGCATAATGAGAAAATATTAGAGCCTGATAGGTCTTCAGTTGACGAAGTCAATGATGAAGGTTGGACTCTGGTGATGAGGCGCAGGCGCAAGAGGATAAGTCTGTGAAAGGAGTCATTCGAGTATCCAACCAGAAGGAGAATGGTAAATAAACCAAGGAAAAAGAAGTTGGTTGAATTCCCAAAAAAAATGAGGGTGACGAAGCTTCACCACCAAAAACCTCATCATCCGGTGACTTTAGAGGAATTCTTACCGAGTTGGTTTCGTGTAAAGACTGCCCAATTCAACCTTGAGCCGTCTTCTTTTAATACCACCAAAGACGGGGCAAAGGGTGAGAATCTACCCAAGGAGATTCCTTCACCTTCCAATAATGTTGCTGAAACTCTTGGAGAAGAGGCACATATGTGTGATACAAAAATCACCTTCACAAATAACGATCTTCTACTCGGTGAGGCCCTACATAACTATCCCTTATACATGGTGGGTCATATTCTAGGAAAGAAGATCAATAGAATCTTGATAGATGAGGGGTCTGGAGTTAATATCCTACATATCCGCATGATGAAAGAACTTGGCATCGCGGCTAGCGAACTAGACGAAAGTCGTATAATGATCCAAGGCTTCAACCAAGGGGGCCAGAGGGCCATGGGATGTATCAAGTTGGGAATCCGTATGGATGATTTTCAATCAAACCCATTGATGCATGTAATCGATGCCAAAACTTTATACAATATATTGCTTGGTAGGCCTTGGGTGCACGGGAATAAAATTATCTCATCCTCTTACTATAAATACTTGAAGTACCTCGAAGGTGGAGTGGAAAGAAAGATAGTTGCCGATGACAAGCCATTCACTGAAGCTGAGTCACATTTTACCGATGCAAAATTCTACTTAAAGAAGCATGTTGTAGATGAGAAAAGGGTTGATAATGTCACAGCCAAGAAGGCTGTGGTGACTGTTGAAAAGGTCACCACAAAAAATCCTCTCTCCACTTCAAATGAAGAAAGTGTCGTTCCTATAAAAAAGAATGCAACTCTTGTTCTTCGTTACTTGCCAAAGGTAAAGAAAGAGAAAGATCACCCATCTGATACACAAGATAATATGCTAAACGGGCTAACTTTACCTATTAGGAAGATTGACACGATAAATCCATTCTCAAGGCTAGTTGTGGCTTAAAATCTGCCATAAGATATAACACTCCCTACGAAGCGGACAAAGGAGGGCTTCGACCCAAATGCATACAAGTTATTTGTAAAGGTTGGATATAATCCTAATGAGCCATCAAGGTTAGGTAAACTTCCGTTGCAAGGTACAATAAGGCAGGCACATGAAGGCCTAGGATACACACAGCCACCTCCAATTCGCATCTCCATAAGAAGGGCGATTAATAACTATATCACTATAGAAGAGGAGTCTGCCGCATTCAATAAAAGGCCTTCTGTCTTTGACCGACTTGAAGAATCAACCGCAAAAACTTCTGTATTTGAGAATCTGGGTCCTCTAAATAATAAGAAAAGTAACAAGCGTCGGAGAAGTGATCAAAATATGACATTGCACTCCTCGCCTAAGATTCAAAAGAATTTTCAAAATTTGATTCCTTCTAGAATGAAGCGACAGATGAAACTGGTAGTTTCATACAACAAGGTGTTAAAAGTAAAGGCTCATACTGTGGTTTATACCAAGTAACGTGAGGAGGATGAAAGTGTTAACTCCTTATATCATGTTACGACCCAGAATGAAAATGAGGCCTCATCTCAAACGAAGGTTGATAAAGGGATGGAAGATGATCCTCAAGAGGAGGAAGATGCTGGAGATGCTCTATCTCAACTAGAAGAAGGAGTGAAGGCCACAATAGATCCCTTGAAAGAAGTTAACCTTGGAACCGATGAAAACCCAAGACCAACTTACCTGAGTGATTTTCTAGAGATGGAGGAATAAATCATATATATGAATATACTCAAAGAATATATGGATGTATTCACTTAGAGTTATAAGGAAATGCCTGTCTTAGATCCGAAAGTAGCGGTCCATCAGTTGGCAGTCAATAATAGTGCTCGTCCTGTTAAGCAAGCTCAAAGATGCTTTAGGCCAGAGTTGGTTCCACTAATTAAAAATAAAGTTAAAAAACTCATTGAAGCTGGCTTTATTCGGGAATTTAAATATCCCATGTGGATTTCAAGTATTGTTCCAGTACAGAAGAAGAATGGCCAAATTCGTGTTTGTGTCGACTTTCGAGATCTCAACAATGTATGTCCTAAGGATGATTTCCTAATCCCCATACCGGAGTTGATGATTGATTCCACCATTGGTTATGAGGCAATGTCCTTCATGGATGGTTCATCTGGTTACAACCAAATTCGCATGACGCCAAAAGATGAAGAGATCACTGCATTTCGTACGCCCAAAGGTATTTATTGTTATAAGGTGATGCCTTTTGGTTAGAAGAACGTTGGCGCCACTTATCAAAGGGATATGGAAAACATCTTTGACGGCCTACTCCACAAGAATGTTGAATGTTACATAGATGATCTAGTAGTGAAGTCAATAAAGAGAGATGACCACTTAAAAGATCTAAAAATGGTGTTCGAGTTACTTCGAAGATATCAACTTAAGATGAATCCCTTGAAGTGTGCCTTCGGAGTTACTTTTGAAAAGTTTCTTGGATTCATTGTGTGACACCGAGGAATTGAATTGATCAAGAAAAGGTCGATGCAATTTTAAAGATGCCCAAGCCTCAAAACATTCATGAGTTAAAAAGCCTTCAAGAAAGGCTAGAATATTTAAGGAGTTTCATCTTAAACTTGGCCAAAAATTGTCAACCATTTAGCCGTCTCCTGAAGAAGGACACTCCTTTCGAATAAGACCAAGCTTGTAGTAATGCCTTTGAGAAGTATCAAATCATACTTAATGAAGCCACCAGTTTTTGCGACACCTATATCGGGGAAACCACTGATACTCTATATCGCGGCATAACAAAGGTCATTCGGAGCATTATTGGCTCAAGAAAATAGTGAAGGCAAAGAAAACTCTTTGTATTATTTGAGCAGAATGATGACACCAAATGAGCTGAAATATTCTCCGATCGAAAAGTTATGTCTGGCATTGGCTTTCTCTATCCAAAAGATGAAACACTACTTTCAAGCTCACGTTGTTCGTCTTGTGTCCAAGGCAAATCCCATCAAGTTTGTAATATGGAAACCAGTCCTCAGTGATCGACTTGCAAGGTGGTATCTCCAATTTCAGTAGTTTGAGATCGTGTACATCCCCTAAAAAGCTGTAAAAGGACAAGCATTGGCTGACTTCTCAGCAGATCACCCAATACCTGATGACTGGGAACTGAGCGATGAACTTCCTGATAAAGATGCAATGGCTGTTGAAGTTAGATCCCCATAGAAGATGTACTTTGATGGTGCTGTACATCGAGGCGGAGCTGGTACTGGAGTAGTGTTTGTCACTCCATAAAAGGAGGTCATCCCCTACTCTTTTACCTTGACGAATCGTTGCTCCATTAATGTTGCTGAGTATCAAGCGCTCATACTCGGGATAGAGATGGCTGTCGACATAAAGCAACTGCAATTACAAGTTTTTGGTGACTCCCAATTGGTGATAAAGCAGTTGTTCGGAAGTTATGAAGTCAGGAAGCCTGAGTTAAGACCATATCATTATTATGCACAAAAGTTGATGGGATGGCTTGGAGAAGTAACCCTCCAGCATGTGCCAAGGAAAGAAAATAAGCAAGCTGATGCCCTAGCTGCTTTGGCCTCAACTCTAACTCTTCCAAATCAGACACAAGTTACTATCTGCTGAGAATGGGTAGTATCGCCATCAAATGAGGATGAGGACATAAAAGGTAAGGTAGAATACCTCGTCGCCATTTTCGAAGCTGTAAAAGAAGATTGGCGACAACCTATCATCGACTACTTGTGTTATGGGATACTTCCAGAAGATCCGAGGAGAAAGACTGACATTCATCATCGTGCACCTCGCTTTCTTTACAACAAAGACACACTGTACCGAAGATCATTTGAAGGAGTACTCTTACGGTGTTTGGCAGACGGAGAAGCAATTCAAGCCTTGCAAGAAGCGCACTCGGGAGTTTGTAGATCATATCAGTCTAGGCCAAAGGTCCATTTTCATATTAAAAGGATGGGATATTATTGGCCAACGATGGTGAAAGATTGTTTGGACTATGCTAGAAGATGCAAAGCTTGCCAATTTCATGCAAATTTCATACATCAACCTCCAGCGGTACTACATCCAACTGTAGCATCTTGGCCATTCAATGCTTGGGGAATGGATGTTGTTGGTCCACTACCAAAATCTTCTGGTGGACATCTATATATCTTGGCCACGACAGATTACTTCTCAAAATGGACTGAAGCTATTGCTCTCAAGGAAGTGAAGAAAGAAAATGTTGCAAACTTCATCCGAGTGAATATTGTCTACTGCTTTGGAATTCCTCAGTGCATAATAACTGACAATGGAAAGCCATTTGATAATAAGCTGATGAACAAAATCTACGTTCTCTTTGGTTTCAAGCAGCGCAAGTCTTCTATGTACCATACTGCCGCCAATGGTCTAGTCGAAGCGTTCAATAAGACTTTATGCAACTTGCTGAAGAAAGTCATCTCTAAATCCAAAAAAGACTGGCAAAAGCGAATGAAAGAAGCTTTATGGGCGTATAGGACAACTTACCATACACCGACGCAAGCAACTCCATACTCACTTACTTTTGGAGTTGAAGCAGTCCTGCCACTTGAGCGTCAAATACCTTCTTTGAGACTGGTTGTTCAAGAAGGGCTCACCGATGAAGAAAATTCTAAGTTGCGTCTTGCAAAGTTAGAAGCTCTTGATGAGAAGAGGCTGGCGGCTTAATAAAATCTTGAATGTTACCAAGCCCGGCCATCTCATTCTTTCAACAAAAGGGTTTGCTTGAGGTGCATCCAAGTTGGAGATCAAGTCCTTGCAGTAAGAAGACCCATTATCACTTCTTGTGAGTTTGGGGGAAAATTCACCCCGAAGTGGGATGGACCATATATTGTACAAGAGGCATATTCAAATGGTGCTTACAAACTTGTCGATGCATATGGCATAAGGATTGGCCCCATCAGTGCAAAGTTCTTGAAGAATTACTATCCTTGAAGAAAGATGACACTCCTTAAGGCACGAGTATAAACTGCATGTACACTCCTGGCCCGCAAGGGTATAAACTATGAACGGCTCAAAAAAAATGTCCGCTAGGTTGAAAACCTCGAAAGAGATGACCTAGGTAAAAGTTAGGACTTAAAAAAAACACTCACCCCAGAACTACGTTGTGACTTGATCCTCTTCATTGAGGTACATAGGCACTTGGAATTTTATTTTGAGTTCAGTTACATGAGGGTCAAAAAAAAATACATGTCCCTGCTTGATCCACCGTATGAAAGTCGAGTTTGCATGCATCTTGATTAAGTCTTGGACTTATGTCAAATACTTTTGGCTCAATGAGGGCAATCCAGCAAGAAGAAAAGTTCTTTTAATAGGATTTGGAATACCCAAAGCCTGCAGTTTGGAGCACAAATTCGCCAACCACAAGTTGAAGGCCTTGATCTTTAAGGCTTCCAAACCAAGGTCTTAAGTCTAAACTGATTGTGAGAAAAAGGATGAAGCCAATAGTCAACAAATTTGAAGAGAAAGCCAGAGTTTAGTACTACAACATAAGCATATCAAAATAAGCAAGCAATTCTTGAAGTTGAAATTCAAAAGAAATATTAAGGAAAGTGCAATAGAGTTTCTATTACAACTAATAGATCCAATTACTCAATGAAAGGCTAAAATAAAGCAACAAAAGAGTTTGAAGAAAAAGAAATCTCCTAAGTCTAATCTAGACATAACTTGTAATCGATTAAGTCTTGGCGCATAGCTTCTAGATTCTCTTTCTTCGGATCTACAATATTTGATAAGTCTACGTCAAAGCTTGCATTGAATTCCTTGGCTGCAATAGAAGACTCTAGCTTTGCTTCTTTGGCTTCATTCTCGGCTTCCTCTAAAAGACGCTCCAAAGCCTGTGCCTTTCTACACAATTCTTTTATCTTCTTCTTCTTCTTCATGTTTTGTAGTGATTTCCGAATGGAGGATGAGGCTTTAACCTTCTCATTTTCTTCAACATGGCATATGTGAGACGTTCCCCTGCTACATAAAATAATTCTTCTCTTGCGGCTTCTTTATTTATGTCATGAAGCATCGATCGTGCTTGGTCATATGAAGTAGCGAGGTCAAGGAAGTCGTGCAACAACTTTCTCAATAGGGAAATATCCACGTCCTTACAATCCATCTCCTTGATGATTACCTGGACTTCATCTTTAAGGGATAAAGCGCAATCAACATCACCCTTCGAAAGCTTACCTTGAATTACGGTCTAAAGAGAGGAGATATAGTTTTTCTGAGCATCTAGGATGACCTTCTTTCCATCAAACACTGACATAACAGCTAATGGGGGCTTACATATGTCATAATCCAAGCTTTAACCTTGTTACAAAAAATAGAAGTTCACCCTTCTCCTATTTTAATTGTGGAAGGTGGTTTCACTAGATCTGGACCAGATACAAACTCATCACTATCATGTGACTCTTCACGTTGCAGGGCTATAACATTGGTTGGCTGCATAAGAAAAAAAAGGATTAGTAAAAAAAGGGGTCATGAAGATACACTTAGTAAAATAGATGTCTTAATCATACCTCCTCGGCAAGAGCTGATATAGTCCTCAAAGGATTATCCGTGTTATCATGAATTTCAACCACCGATAGACTAATACCTTTCGCATCATCAAAATGTACCTTTACTCTTTTCCAAGAACGAACTTTGCTACTACTCTCGCTTTCATCTTGGGACAACCTTTTGGAGACATGAGTAGTTTGAGTAGTAGTCTTACCCTCGTATACCATCGGAGGCGTGTGAGATCTCTTATTTGCATGTTGATTTGGCAACTTGGCATTCGAAGGAGAAACATCAGTGATAAGGGCCTCATTTGTAGGTACTTCATCAGAATTCCCCAAATGCATGAGGGTAGTCGACCTAGTGATGTCCATCAAAGTCTGTAGGTGATGACCAAGAAAATCCATATGAGTCTTTTTCCACCAAGTTTGATAGTCGGTTCTAAAGAACTCGCCTACATTAGGTGAAATGGAAGGAAAAGTTACTCGTGAGGATGATCGACTCAATGTGCAAATCCTCCAAAATATTAGTCCTTTGTCTAAAGAGGCAGTACGAATGTCATTCTTTATGATGCCCAGAATATTCTGATAAAATACAAACTGTCGACTGAAGCGGTGTGGACTATATGGCTCAATGATAAATGAGTTTCTATATCTAAGTGTGAGAAAGCTGAAATGAATACTCATAAAGTAGCTCATCTCCAATGCTGGGGCATTCTCAGTATCCATATAAAAGTAAGGATGCATTTTATCCTGCATGGTGGAAGTCCAAACTGCGCTCTCCCCACTATGAATACACTTTCTTGCATCATTTTTGTCAAAATACTTTGCACTGCCCTCTCCGGAGTATACAATCATAGTAGGGACGGATGTCCCATTGGCAAATGAATAATAGGTCCTGAAATAAAAAGCAATCCAACCATACACATAGTGGATAGGAAAACAAACCTTGATTTGATCGAGTCGCGCTGAAGAAGATATCTTGTTTAGTCCACTATAAATGCTAGCCATAATCGGTATTGCAAGGCCGACCTTCCTTCCACTCGCCATCATGCATGCCATCTTAAAAGTCCCAGGGCGAATGAAGTCACCTTTCGTACTTGGAAAAATGAAAGCGCACAACCAATAAGACAAGAAAGCTGCCAAATATGTATCATCTTTTTTGTCGCGGTTCACCCCAAGATTAAAAAAATACCTTCTCTTCAGCATGTGACCACCTTAGCATATCAGGCAAAACCCCGCTAGGGTTGTGAGTCAATTCAAGGCGAGTAGTTTTCTTTTCCTGCCTTGGTGGAGCAGAGCCGTACTTCGAAGGTTTCTTGCACCACAATGTTATCCAATCCCTGAATGATACTTCTTGGATAGTATCCCGCAGATTATGAAAGGCCGCAAACAAGTACTCACAAGTTCGGGAAATGTACCTTACCTTCTTTGCATCTAAACCTGTAAGTTCTTTGGCCTCAGGCGCTACCTCTTCATACAAGGCACCTTGAATTGGCAAGCCTCCAAAAGCATGCAAATCCCATAGAGAAATAGATAATTCCCCGATAGACGTGAGAAGTGTATTTGTCTTGGGGCACCTAGCTGCACAAAATGCTTGGAATATATCTGAGTTACAATCATAGGTAAAAAGTGATGCATAAACGGCATCATAAATATGTACCTTGCTCAAAGTCTCTGGGCTCCTACCAACTAAATCTTCTGTCCACTCCCAATACCCAGGGATGTGACGATACTCTCCCTCAAGTGTCATCGCGGATCCCCAACGTATCTCTCCTAAAGCTATACGACAGCCCAGACTGGGAGTGGAGTTGCGATATCCGCATGATGATGATTTGGCGCTTGAAGAGAGAACAACTTGAATGACTGGTCGGAATTGGGGTTTGTACTAAAGTTCAGTTCGTCATAGAGAACGAATTCTTGAGAGAAGGCCACGAACTTGCATACCAACCAGTCAATGGAGTGTGAGTCAAAAGTCGAGTCTGCTGGGCTGCATCTTCAGTTTCGACTATAAAATACTTGGAGAGGTGTAGTGTATGAAAATCACCATCTCTTCGAATTGCAAAGAAAATAAGAAGGGTTAAATCCATGGCGTACAACAATAGGTACAAAAGAATCTTGAACAAGTCATCCCGATGCGCCATAAGATTACCATAAAATTACCTTTTACCTTTTCTTATGGCGGGAGCTACCCTTTTATTATGGCGGGGACGAGTAGTCATCCCGATGCGCCATAAGATTACCATAAATTTATCTTTTACCTTTTCTTATGGCGGGAACGAGTAGTTATCCCGATATGCTGTAAGACTACCGTGAAGTTACCTTTACCCTTTACCTTTGCCATAAGACTACCATGAAGTTACCTTTACCTTTTACCTTTGTCATAAGACTACCATGAAGTTACCTTTTACCTTTACCATAAGGCTACCATAAAATTATATTTTTTAATGGTTGGAACGAGTAGTCATTCCTTCGCACCATGTGGTTATCGCCTTTGAATGGAAGACATTATTTGGACGAGAATTATTAATCGTGCATAAATTGGTAAAAACAAAAAAGGGATGATAATAAAAAAAGAGAATAAAATCAATAAGAGGAAAAGAAATTACCTTGTTATTGATTCCAATCCGCCACAAAATTGCTGCCGAGGATGCTACAGAACATGTTGCAAACAATGGAGAGCATAGGATATTTACAAGGTTGAATCGGCGGCTATACCAGAATTCGTCTCCCGCTCAAACAGTGATTATTAAGGCGGTGATATGCAACCTAAAAGTCCTATACCTTGTTAAAGTCCTTTTCTTGTATTTGCATGTTTTAAAAGGATAATGCCAATCATCACTTACACGTGATTAGTGGTTACAACAAACAATTGGAATTTTTTTAGTCCCTTGATGGAGCTATAGTCCTAGTTGGATCAAAATATTATTTTTTTAAAAAAATGACAAATAAACAAAAAAAAAAAAAGTTTATTTGTTAAAAGGGGAGGACTTCGTAAAGTGGCAGAAGCCATTTAATTCCCTTTTGGACTAGGAATTAACCTCAAAAGAGGTTCATACATGCATGCCTGTGCATGGCGGTGGCCAAATTGCCTTGAAATTGGACTCACGTCCAATATGCCTCTAAAGGTTAATTTCCTTTCCTGTAAGGAAATTAAAAGTTGGTATCTAAGCTTCACTTTCCTTTTGAAATAATAATAATAATAATAATAATAATATTAAATTATTACTTCAAGCCTAGTCTCAAAACAAAAAAAAATTAAATATATTGACAAGTCTTGAAATGGGGCATTCCGTGAGCAATAAAATTTTACTTAATAAAAATCCATACAAAATTCGAATAATATTAAATTTAAAATATATTAGTCCCAAATAAATATTGTGGATTAATAGAATTAGATTAATCATTTAAGTCTAATCATGCATGGATTTAATTAAAGTTCAATTGTTATTTTGGGCTACAAATGACTAAACCCACTTTATCAAGCCCAATATGTCATCATGTTCTACAGGCCCAATTTGGTGCCACATATCAAATGACATGGCATGCCAAGTCAAGTGAATGAGCCAATGGGACCATGCCATGTGTCAAAATGATGCAGTAAATTAAAAGCCCATAAGAAATGCCATGTCACTTAAATCTGATTGGTCAAAGGAAGTTCATATTTATCATGACTCTTTACTTCCTACAACTATAAATAGGGACCTCATAATTCAGAAAAGGACGAACAAGTTTAACAAGAAGAAAGAGAGAGCTCGTGGATCAAAGCAGCAGATTTCTCTACAAATTCAAGAACAAGCTCAAGATTTCAAGATCAAGAGTTCAAGATTCAAGAACAAGTTCAAGCTTCAAGATCAAGACTACAAGATTCAAGAACAAGCTCAACGGCCCTTGAATTCAAGTACAAGTTGAGATCAAGTTCATCAAGTCTTCAAATCAAGTTTAAGTTCAAGATCAAGACCGCAAGATTCAAGAACAAGCTACCAGGCCCTTGGATTCAAGCACAAGTCAAGATCAAATCCGTTAAGTTCAAATTAAAGTTCAAGATCAAGCTCGAATCCCTTGAATTTAGAGTTGAAAAGGCGAATCAGAGGAATCATAGAGATTGTAACACTCACTTATTGAAATCAATAAATCGATTGTTGCAGTATTTTTCTTGTCTCGATTATTATTTTCGATCTCGAGAATTTTATTACAAACAGTGTGATATTTTTAAAAGACACATAATCTTTAACTTCACTGATTATTAATAAAAGAAAGATTCATTCTAGTTAACAAGATGTTTGTCATTTGTTTGCAATACATTTACTTGGATGTTGTTGTTAAAACATTAATTATTAAAATGAAGTTTAAGTTGTTTAATTCAAAGTTCCAAAATATTTCTAGTAAATATTGGTAACTCTTTTTTTCTGTATTTTTAAAGATAAGTTTTTTAATCTTATTTCATAATCTTTATTATTATTTCAAGTGAAGTTGAAATCATAAAATTTATTATTAATTTTTTTTTTTAGGCCTCAAAATTTTGAGGGTCTAAAACAAACGTTTCACTAGTCTTATCCTTGAGTCATACTTCGTGTGCATCATTGATAGAGGAGTGACAACGGAAACACGAAACAAACACCCAAAACAGTCCACTAGTCAAGGAAACCGTGGACCCTTTGGATGACCCCTCTCGGATTCAACAAACAACAACAAGAACACGATGTATTGTGATGTTTAACACCTAAAAATAGCCAACAACAAACTATGTTAACAACAACAAGATGAAGAACAACAACAATGGAACAAGAACAACAAGTCACGGGTTTGGATTACAAGAACACAAACAAACGATTACAACATAAATAAAATGGATAGATAGTTAGATCTTAGTTGGTATAATCTTAAGAACCGAAGAACATGTGATACTCTTGGACCTTTAACACTACACACAACGGTTAACTTAACTCCTATATTGACACAAGAAGAACTTTACCTCCTCTAAGCACCAACATATAAAGCCAACATTGCAACGCAAGTGATATCCACACTTGTTACCCTCATTTTGGTGTGGTGGCTATTCCAAGCCCTATAACCAGGGCCGGCGGGTAGTATATAAATATTAGGCAATTACCTAAGGCCCCCTATTTTGGGGGGGTCCCATTTTCTGGCACATGTATTGATAATATAAAAAAAAATTATAAAATTAATGGAGGGCCTCATTTTTCTGACACATGTATTGATAATATTAAAAAAAATTATAATTTTTTTTTTTAAGATGTTGAATAGCTAAAAAAAAAAATAGAATTTGATAAAAAAAAGTAAAAGTTTCTTGTTTTTATAATTTTTAACGGATAGATTTTCTTTTTACTCTTTTAAATAACTTTTTTTACCCTACTTTTTCATTTGTCTCTCACTTACTCTTTGTCTCTTTACAGCTGGTCTCCATGTTTTTGATTGTAAAAGATCAGGTTCAAGTGTTTAACCCATTTTTTCATATTGTCTGATTGTTTCTCTCTCAAGTAGGGCTTCTGTCTTTCCATCTTTTCTCCATTTTTTTGTTGTCATTTTCAAGTTCAAATATAGAATTGGAAAGAGCTCATATCAAAATTTAAAAATTATTGATAATACTTTGAAAAAGACATTTTCAAGCAGCTAAACGTTAGCACTTAGTTGGGAATTGGGATCATCGATCAAGTCTTCAAATTTCTTGAATCGGGTAATATCATTCTAACTTTTTATATTATTGTTGTATTTTATATTTGACATTTTTTTTATTTAATAGTACGGATTATTTTTATACTACTAGTTACTAGTTAGAATTTAATATGTCAACTAGAAAATATGATTCCAGTTATTCAAAACTTGTAAAAAAAAAAAGAAGAGTTGATAATTTGATAAAATCTCAAAAAGGAGCTCTTGATAAATTTTTGACAAATAATACCAATATTAAATCAAAAAATTTAGAAAAAAGTTCTTTAGATGAACAAGTCACTAATTTAGTTGAGTTAGATGATGGTATAATTGATAAAGAAGGGGAGGAAATTAGTGAAATGTCAGATACAGATTCTCAAAATAATCAAGATCTTAAAAGTGAATCAAATAATTGTACTCCTAAAAATACATAAGATCATAGTCAATGGAATAATATTGATACAAAGTTAAGAGATTTATTAGTAGAAAATGGACCAATTAGAATTACTGATATAGATTTTTCAAAGGATGAATTTTCAAGACATTTTTCTACTACATATTATTTTCAAAAATTAGCAAATGGAGAAAGACATGACAGAAAATGGTTAGTTTATTCCAAAGATTTAAATAAAGTAGTTTGTTTTTGTTGCAAGTTGTTTAATACTACTTCTAATGCTAAGAACAATAAATTTGCTAGTGAAGGTAGTAGAGATTGGAAAAATCTTAATGCTAAACTTAGATCTCACAAAATATCTAACCAACATATTGTTAACAAGAGTTCGTGGATTGATTTAGAAATTAGATTGTGTAACAATAGAACAATTGATAAAAATGTTCAAGAACAAATTAATAGAGATAAAGAACATTGGAAAATGTATTGTCAAGAATTATTTCCGTCATAAAAACTCTTGGAAAAAATAATTTGGCATTTAGAGGGAAAAATGAAAAAATATATCAAGAAAATAATGAAAACTTCCTAAGCCTCATTGAAATGATTGCGGAATTTGATCCAATCATGCAAGAGCATATTCGAAGAATAAACATGATGAAATTCATAATCATTATCTTGGACATAATATTCAAAATGAATTGATAAGTTTGTTGGCAAGTGAAATTAAGAATAAAATTATTGAAAAAATTATAGAAATAAAGTATTTCTCTATAATACTTGATTGTACGCTGGATACAAGTCATCAAGATCAAATGTCTTTTGTATTACGGAGCGCAGATATTTCTACAACTCCAATAAAAATTACCAAAATTTTTTTAGAGTTCGTAAAAGTGGATGATACAAGTGGAAGAGGTCTTTTTGAAGTTATTTTAGGTGAAATAAAATATATTGGACTTAACTTTGATAATTTGAGAGGACAAGGATATGATAATAGATCTAATGTGAAGGGAAAACATCAAGGATTGCAAAAAAGACTACTCGATATAAATCCTAGATCATTTTACACACCATGTGGTTGTCATAATCTAAATTTGGTACTTTGCGATATGGCTAATTCTTGTACAAAATCCGTATCATTCTTTGGAGTGGTACACCGTATATATTCACTATTTTCTTCTTCCATTAAATGATGGAAAATTTTAAAAGATTATGTACCTAGTTTAACTCTTAAATCATTGTCACAAACCCGTTGGGAAAGTCGTATTGATAGTGTTAAAGCAATAAGATTTCAAACTCCACAAATAAGGGATGCTTTATTGAAATTAGTAGAAGTTAGTGATGATCCAAAGACTAAAAATGAAGCCAACTGTTTAGCAATTTATGAGCTTGAAAACTTTGAATGTTTACTAGGTATAACTATTTGGTATGATGTATTATATGCTGTTAATTCAATTAGTAAAAATTTACAATCAAAAGATATGCATATTGATGTTGCCATAGATCAATTAAGAGATCCAGTTTCTTTTTAAAAAAAAATTTAGAGAAGAAGGATTTACATTTGCTATGATTTCGGTCAAGAAAATTGCATTAGAGATGAATATAGAACCTCAATTTCGTAATAAACGTGTGATTTATAGAAAAAAATAATTTGATGAGAATGTTGATGATGAAATCACAAGATCTCTTGAAGAATCTTTTAGAGTAGATTACTTCTTATACATAGTAGATCAAGCCATTTTTTCACTTCAAACTAGATTTGAACAATTTGAAGCTTATGAAAATATTTTTGGTTTTCCATTTAGTGGAAAGAAATTGAGATCTTTAGATGACGAGAATTTAAAGAAATATTGCCTAAATCTTGAATGTTCCTTAAAACATAATACCCATTCTGGTATTGATGGTTTAAACTTATTTTCTGAATTAAAAATTTTAAGAGAAATAGTACAAGTAGAAGATAATAGTCTAATTGAGATACTTAATCAAATAAAAAGACTTGATTCTTTTCCAAATGCTTATATTGCTTATAGAATAATATTAACAATTCCGGTAACCGTTGCCTCTGCAGAAAAAAGTTTTTCAAAATTAAAAATGATAAAATCTTATTTAAGACCAATAATGTCTCAAGAAAGATTAAGTGGATTGGCTATATTATCAATTGAAAAAGAATTATTAGAAGAAATTGGTTATAAAAAAATTATTAACAATTTTGCATCTCAAAAAACTAGAAAAATAGATTTTAGATAAAAACGTATATAATTTTTATTGTTGTTGTGTTTACGGCCTCCTATTTAAGTTTCGCCTTAGGCCACCAATGTGGTTGAGCCGCCCCTGCCTACAACTAAAAGTGTTTCAAGTCTTCCATCAATAATGAACTAACTCCTAAAAACTCTATCTTGTTCTATTTATATTACATTACAAAAGAAGACAAATGACTACACTACCCTTAATGAGAGGAGTGACCATGGAGTGCATTTTGGGCAAAGTGAAGTGACTAAAATGTCCTCAATGAAGATGGCCCAAAACCGTGAACTATTAAGTCTCCAAAACCGTTAATCCTCAAGTCTTCAATGCTTCGAGCAATCTTTCACTCACGGCCTTGATGAATGGTATGCTCAATGGTAGGCTCAAAATGGGTGTTCCTTGCATAGTCTTGAGCCTTTAAGTGATGGTCTCCAATCATGTCTTCAAAAATTAGGGTGGTCATTTGACTTGTATCAACCATCGTACTCCAATGGAGGGAGAATCTGTTTCCTGCATGCACAGCAAAGAGAAAACACAGACTAATAGTAGGTGTTTGGCCATCATAATTTTTTCACTTTTTTGTATAAAATTATTTCACTTTAGTGAAAAAGTAACAATAGTGTTTGGCCATAAAAATTATTTTACTTTAGTGAAAATTATTTTTAAAAAAGTGAAAACAAGCACTCCTATTTCTTTCATAAAATTTCAAAAACTACTAAAATTTATATTAATGGTCAAACACAACACCAACTCCAGCTTCAACTTCAAACAATTATTATTTTCATTGCCAAATGAAAAATAGGAGGAGGTGATACCTAAGTCATACTTGATATTGAATTGAACACGGCAACCTAGAGTTGTTTACCAAAATATACAGCATCATCCCCTTTTGGATTCGGTCAGTCTCATTCATTTTTTCTTCTCTATATTAGTGGAATTAGAGAAAAAAGATGGGGATAAGAAATTGTATAGACTTGCTAAGGTTAGGAAGCGGAGGGCTCGTGACCTTGACTAAGTGAAGTGTATTAAGGGGAAGGATGGCAAAGTGTTGGTGATGGATACCCTTAATAGAAGGAGGCGACAATCCTATTTCCATAGACTTTTGAACGACGAGGGGGATAAAGATATTTTTGCTGGGAGACTTGGAGAGCTCATAGAGATGTTGCGATTATGATTATTATAGGTGTATCAAGGTGAAGGAGGTCAAGGGTGCTATTTGGAGGACGCGTAGGGGTAGGGCGATTGGACCAAACAAGTTTCTAGTGAATTTGGGGAAGATCACGGGCAAGGCAGGTTTTGTGTGGTTGACAAGGTTGTTTAACATCATTTTTAGGATGACAAAGATTTCTGAAGCTTAGAGATGGAGCATGATAATTTCATTATATAAGAACAAGGGAGACATTCAGAGTTGCAAAAATTATAGGGGTATCAAATTATTGAGTCATACCATGAAGGTTCGGGAAAGGATGGCAAAGTTGAGGTTGAGGAGGATTGTGACGAGAATTAGTTCAGTTTCATGCCAGTTCGCTCTACTATTGAGGCAACTCACCTCGTGAGAAGATTAGGAGAAGTTTAGGGAAAGGAAGAAGGACTTGCACATGGTGTTCATTAATCTTGAGAAGGAATATGACAAAGTCCCCATAGAGGTTCTTGGAGGCCAAAGGGGTGCTCGTGGCGTACACTAGGTCAATTCAGGACATGTACGATGGCGCGAAGACCCGTGTGAGGACGGTAGGAAGAGATTCAGAGCAATTTTTTGTTTTGACAAGATTACACTAGGGATCGACTCTTAGCCCATTTTTTTACCTTGGTGATGAATATTTTGACGCGACGTATTTAAGGAGAGGTGTCTAGGAGTATATTATTTGCTAATGATGTTGTACTGATTAACGAGACTCGATGAGGAGTTAATGATATTTTGAAGGTTTGGAGATAGACCCTTGAGTCTAGAGGATTTAGGTTGAGCAGGATCAAGACGGAGTACTTGAAATGTACGTTTAGAAATTTGTCGGATGAGAATGGCGTGGTAGTGAAGCTAAATTCTCAAGTCATCTAGAAGAGGAAGAGTTACAAGTATCTTGGGTCTATGATTCAAGGTAATGGTGAGATTGACGAGGATGTCACACACCATATTGGTGCAAAGTAGTTGAAATGAAGGCTCACCTCGGAAGTCTTGTGTGATAAGAAGGTGTCTCCTAAGCTTAAAGGTAAATTCTACAAAGTGGCAGTCTAACCGGCTATGTTATATAGTGTGGAGTATTGGCCCGTTAAGAACTCTCACATCCAAAAGTTAAAGGTGACAGAGATGAGGATGTTGCGATGGATGTGTGGACTTACCAGGAGGAATAGGGTTAGAAATGAGACTATTCGAGAGAAGATGAGAGTGACTTCGGTGGAGGACAAGATACGAGAAGTGCCGTTGTGTTGATTCTGACATATGATAAGAAAGGACATGAATGCTCCAGTTCGGAGAGGTGAGGGGCTTTAGGTAGGGTAGAGGTAGGCCAAAGAAATATTGGAGGGAGGTGATTAGACAGGGCATGAGGCAGTTACAGCTTACAGAGGACATGATCCTTAATAAGAAAATGTGGAGGATGTGAATTACGGTAGAGGAATAGTAGGTAGGAGTTTATTCATAATAGGAGGGAAGAGTGTTTTATTTGTATTTATGACTGTAGTTTCTTGTAGCTTTTTGTTCATGATTTTTGGTGATGTCTATAATTTCGTATAGTTAGTTTATAATATTACTTTATGAGAGTCTTGTTTCCTTTACTATCTAGCGATGTGATATCTCTTTTAGGGATCTATCGAAAACAACATCTTTACTTCATCTGAGGTAGTGGTATAAACTGCGTACACTTTCTCCGGACCCCACTTTGTGAGAGTACATTGGATACATTGGGTATTTTGTTGTTGTCACATTAGTGGAAAAAGGTTCTCAAAGTTTGTTCCTCTTTCAAGATCGCTCCATCAACATTATAGCGTCTGTATGTCAGGAGATACCTTGGAATTTATCCCAAATATTACATATAAAAAGGCTGGACATATTTTTTTCTAAACCGAAAAAATCGAAAGACCAAATCAAAATTTAATTTTGATTTTGATTTTTTTATTTTTCGAATCAATTTCGATTTCAAATTTTAAAAATTTAATTAAACTGTTTGATTTTCAGACTTTTCCAAAAAAACATTTTGATTAAATCGAAAATCAAAATTGTATAAATAATATGTATATTTTATTGTATATATAAAATATTTATATATTTTATTATATATATTTAGTATATATATAATATTATATATATAATATATGATAAGTAACCCAAACTGTCAAACGTCTTACGAGTTATGTTCCTAACCTTAAGTGTTCATTTCAACACTGGTTGTTGACTAATTTCAAGCTTCCAGTGACGCCCCGAGGAGATGAGACAACACGTGTTGAGTTTTTGACTACAATTATATATTATGTTAAACTTATGGTTATTTCATTTCATGCGTGTTGAATTAATCATATTTGGCAATGAAAAATAGGTTTGAAAAAAATATTTTTCTAGAAAAATCATCAATTTTAAATGCCCAATCATAACAAAAAAAGGTTCACTACTTTAATCTTCAAAACCGAAATAAAAATCCAAAATAATCAAACCAAATTTGTAGAAACCGAACCAAATCGAATTTATTTCAGTTTGGTTACGGTTGTCATTTTCATCAATCCGAAAATCGAAAAACTAAACAGATATTAAACAAAGAAATCGAACAAATCGAATCTCCACCCGTACCACTGAACGAGCCTTCTCAGCCAAACATTGAGAAATAAATGAAAATTTTGATATTTAACCAGCAACTTCAAAAATAGGGGGCTACATAAGACATCAAAGAAGCATCAACCTTGGCAAAACTCTGTAAGATCAACTCATTAAGTTATTCATGAAAATAGGAGGGACAGAAAAGTATCTAAAATTGCTGATATTCTTTCCACTAGACTTCAAAAATATTACCTTTTGCCTTCCTCCTAGGAGAAGTAGGAAATCATAAACTATACGAAGAAACCAAATAAGGAAATCCATAAAGCAACCTAAATCAAATCAAAATTTAGATAATAGAGCTAAACTGGATCAGTAATTTATAAATCAGACCCAACGATAAGGTTAAATGTTATCTGGTCTGGCATTTGGACAATAAAAAAGAAATACTTTCCAATTTCCATCTTCGGCCTTCCTTTTTTCCAGCATCAGATGTGCTATCTACAGCAAAAACTTCGTCATTCACAACATTAGGCAACCAAATATTTCTGGATGAAAGAAGGCCGTTAAGCCTCCTGTTTTGAAATCTAAAGTAGTTATTCCAAAGAAAGTCTAAGGAACCTCTAGACGCATAAAACTCGAAAAGAGGAGCCGCCCGCTCAGACTCACCAAGCTTTCAACAAACGACCATCTCAAGATGAGAGCGGTAGTAGTCATGGAGATCGTTGTTGGAAGAAGGTGAAACCATCTTTGGACAAGCCAGGAAATACTCACAGGTAGTGGAGATTCTTGACAATGATGATAGTTCCTCGAGGACTCCGCCGGCCATTGAAGAGGTAATGACTTCACTTCCTACTATTTCATAGCATACGGATTGGCTTTATTCGTCTCCCTTATCATGCTCTTTTTTTGTGGCTTTATATTGGCTTTGTGTGCGCAGCCACGCAACACTTACTGAGCAAATGTGAACAAAATGAAACTACAAGAAAGAGGAGTGATCACAATTTACGAACTCCACTCCACCTTGTAGTATCAGTTTCACATGGTAACTGAGGTAGTTCACCATCCTCTGGTTGTGGACTGCTTTAAATCCTTGGAATGTTACAAGTAAAGATTGACAAAAATTTCAAGAACCATCCTCTCCCGAATGCCAATTCGGGAAAATTTATTGGCTTGTTATAGAGCCTATTATCTTAAAAACACGTTAACCCAACATAAGTTGCTGGACTCTCCAAAAATATTGTTGCACCCGTGTTGGCTCCTTCAATACACTATTTCCCATCTAGCAAAAACAAAGTGACTACGAGATACTATGGAAAACTATATCCATTAATTTGACTACCGCATACAAAAAAGTTATAAAGACAAGACCATACTGAAATATGCACCATTAGCTTCCAAGTTAATCTAAAACCTAAATGTAAGTGTGCTAAGTTGATGGAATACAAACAACGCGAAAAGAAAAAAAAAAACATGCAACACGTATACTGCTTGGTTTTTCTTTGTTTAGAATGAACCAAAACAAAGCCCAGCCTGCAGTAACTTGCACTAATATTTGGCATCAACATATAGCCAAGGCAAAACATGCACTTAGATAATTCCATAGAAGTCAGAGATTATATACGACTATAATCACTTTATTGAGGTGCATAATATAAAGGGTATACTGCTAGCTTTGGGTACAGGTGACGAGATAATTAGTATAAAAGATTTCTCTTAATAGATAATTAGTACTTAAAGATTGAAAACATTGTTTACCTATCACATGAATCAAGTAATATAAAGTAAGTGTTGTGATATATGGAAATGAACTCTATCCTGTAAGGAAGTCATTTTTCTTCTTTCGTTGAGAAATGTTTTCTTCAGAAGATATTCCTGGCGTCTAAGACATTGAAATACTTAGTCGTCGTGAATTTCTTTGCTTCGATCTTATGAATACACCCTCAGTCCTCATATAACACTGAAGAACAACAATTCAACAATAATCAAAATAGGCGCTAGTATTAAAAGAAAGATTTAAAGATGGGAAAACTCTTCTTTTCACCGAATTGTTTGTATTATTCAAATCCTATGGCAAAAACTACAGCACAAAACACCTCAAAAGTTGAGCTAGCACAGTGTAACAAATGTTTAAACAAGTTTTGATGTATTAGTATTCATCAAAAAACGGACCTTTAAGTTACTCTATCCTCCTAATATACCTAAAGACGGAATTAATTAATTGAAGAAAGTCTTCTAAATAAACCTTTCAGAATACCTAAATCATACAAAATTAAACTGTTACAGGTAAAATCAAACTTCTCTTTTTCACTACATAGCATCGAAATTGCTTAGATCCTGCAAACAACTAGAGTTATACAGCATTAAGATCTACGCTGGAACTACACACTCTTAATGACAGATTACCTAAATCATACAAAATGGAAGTATTATCAATAAAATCAAGCTTCTTATTTCACTAATAGCACCGAAATTGCTGAATCTCTTAGATCCTACGAACAACTAAAGTTAATGCAGCATTAAGATCTATGCTGGAATTACACACTCTTAATGACAGATTACTTAAATCATACAAAACTTAAACTATTATCATTAAAACCAAACTTCGGTAGTTCAGAAATAGCATCAAAATTGCCAAATGTATATCTTGAGAACAACTAGAGTTATGCAGTATTAAGATCAATGTTGGAATTACATTCTCTTAATGACAGATTAGCTAAATCATACTCCCTCTATTCCAAATACTTGTAACAATTTCCTTTTGAGCGTCAAAAAAAGGAACTTTGATCAGCATTTTAAAATGTATCTTTTTTATCACGTTGATATGAGAAAAAACTACAACTTATACTACTTTCCTTATAGTTTTTGAATCTCTACATATTAATTTTAAAATATCGAATTAAACATCGAATTAAACTATCTAAATTTAATTTGAAAATAATAGTCAATTTAACTCTCGACAATCAAAACGCGACAAACTATTTGAAACAGAGGGAGTACAAAATTAAACTGTTATCAATAAAATCAAGCTTAACTATTTCACTAAACAGCATCGAAATCACCAAATCCTCTAAGATCCTATAAACAAGTAGAGTTATACAGCATTAAGATCTATACTGGAATTACAAACTTACGCAATTGACAAAGTTAGATCCAGCAAAATTCAATAAAATAAAATCAAAATAATGTCAACACCAACACGAAGAACGCATTTTTTTCAATCAATATTGATATGAAAAAAAATGCAAGCTATAAAACTTTTTCGTATAGTTTTCAAATTCTAAAATATTGAATTAATCTAATCTAATTTAGCTTGGAATATTAGTCAATTTAACTACGTGACAGCTATTTTGGAACAGATGAATACAAAATTTAGCTGGTATCAATAAAAGCAAGCTTCTCTATTTCACTAAATAGCTTCGAATTTGCCAAATCCTCTTAGATCCTTCGTACAACTAATGCTATGTAGCATTAAGATCTATGCTGGAATACACACAGATTACCTAATTACACATGCAGCTTAGCTAAATCATACAAAATTACACTGTCATCAATAAAATTAAGCTTCTCTAATTCATTAATAGTACCGAAATTGCCAAATCCTATTAGATCCTAGAATTAGAAACTCTTAAACCTAAATCATACAGGATTAAATTGTTATCAATAAAATAAAACTTGTCTATTTTACTAATAGCATCGAAATTACCAAATCCTAATAGATCCTACGAGCAAATAGAGTTATGCAGCATTAAAATCTAGTATTCTGGATAAGATCCAGCTAAATTCAATCTAAAGACCACAAAAACAAATCAAATTAGTATCAACACCAATTCGAAAAAAAATTCCGAACCTCCTCGTGATGAAACAAGCTGTAGATATTAGATCGGATCGATAACAAAGCTGATTTCATCGAAACAAAATTCATTCGCCGCAGTTTCCTATTCAGTTGATGCAAGGCGGGACCCGAACTCCTCCATAAGCAAACAAAAAGGTATTCATCGTCACCGGAAGCTGACGTCATAGTAGCCGGCGAGGTAGGTCCCGACCTGCACCAAGCGAATGAGAGACCGCCGCAAGGCAAATACAAAACGCCGCATAAATACGTGCAGCAGCTATTTCTGTATATATACTGTATAGAGAGAGATCTGAGAGTTTTAGAGAGAGAGAAAACCTATCTGTATAGCTAGAGAGAGAAAGTGAGAGTAGTTATAGATTGTAACGGGATGATGGAGGTGATTTTATAGAGAGAACAGACGAATGATATAATGCCACGTGGAAACTGAAATCGGTTGGTGAAAAACGTTGGAATATACTTTTTCTGACGCTTTACTTTACAAAAATTGAACTATATTTTTACTTTGTCATATTTCATTTTTTAAAATTAACCTATACTTTTATTTATTATATTTCACTTTTTATAAATTAAATTATAATTTTACTTTTCAAGAAACAAACTCGATACAATTTAATTCCTGAAAAATAATAGATAATAAGTAAAATGCAGTTTAAATTAATGTATAATAATTAACAATAAGAGTATTATGAACTTCGTCTTCAACTTATAATAATAAGAAGGATCTCCTCTTTCTTCATTTCGTAAACTTTCTAATTTTACTGACTAAATCATTATTATTTACTTAGTTGATCACTTTCATGATAAATGATATAGAGCTTTAAAAAATTTATTTGTTTAATTCGATTGATTTGATATTTAGTTAATTCTTTTATTTTTATATTTTCAATGACATCGTATCGATACAAACCTCAATAGCCTTTTTAATTGGGCATACCACTCACTTTGAGTATCTTTGTTCCACTAGCTATGAAAAGATTAGAATTATTTTTGTGAAGCGAATCATAATAAGTAAAAATAAATGATCGAATTATAGATAATTAGGGCTTGGAATTGGGATGTAATTACGGGGAATGCCACAGGTAGTGAAAGAGTTCAAGTAATAAATTTGAAGTATACAGTGAGTACACGTGGGCGTGAAGTAAAGGTATAATGTGCAATTATAGTTACTGAACATGGCAGTAAAACAGTAACTATCAATCAATGCAACAACTTAACAACTGGATTTGGTAAATCTAAATATTCCCTCTTGCTCCACTTTTACAGTTTTACTGATTCAATATATTTAAAAATAGGGGAAATTTCAATTATATAAAAAAAAGTAAATAAATATCATGGATTTTTTAAAAGAAAATAAGTACTCAATAAAATACTATTCCCTCCGTTTAAAAAAGAATGACTTATTTTGACTTGACACAAAATTTAAGAAAAAAAAAAAAATTTTGAATCTTGTGACCTTAAATTAAAGTTGTATCAAATGTACCAAAATGTCCTTTAATCTTGCGGTCCTAAACATGTCATGTGAAAAGTTGAAATTAAAGTATTGTCAAAAAAGAAAAGAGGTCATTCTTTTTTAAATGGACTAGAAAAAAAATAGGTCATTCTTTTTTAAACAAAGAAAGTATTTAATAGTGTTTAGTAAGTTTATAAAAGAATATATGTTAAAATCATTTATATATAGATATTCTAAGTCTAGATCAGTGACGGATCCAGGATTTAGGGATCGTGGATACTCGAGAGGTTCGAACACATATATTGACATCCAAATCTTTAAGGGTTTGTCTGGAATCTAAAGCCCCAACTATCTTCTTAATTTCAGAGGTGATTTTTCTCATCTTATATCAATTTTCGTACATTTCTTATTTAGTCATACCTACTTAACAGATGTCGAAGTACCACAGATTTAAACCTAGGTCCGCTCCTGATCTAAACATACTATGGAGGTAGCGATGTAACGAAGAAAAACAAACTCACATAATATTTTAATAACTATCTCCTCTCATCTTCCAACACACCTCACATTCCACACCCTTATTTTCATAATATTTTCCCAAAATTATATTTAAATATTTTTGTTGATACAATATTTTTTTTACTTATCTATCAAATATGAAAAACAAGTAACAAATTATTACTAATCTCTTTTACATCTGTACTTAGTCATGTGAAAAACGTTTAATACAACCTAATGCTAGAAATCATAAAACTTCCCCTTGAAGAAAGAAAAAGACTTACTATATAGTGTGATAGAGATCGATCTTAATTTTTTTAAAAAAAATTGCTTTAGCTATAAAGATACTAGTATACTTTTAACGTTACTCCAATATTGATTTGGTATAATCATCTATATCTATAGTATTCCCTCCAATCTTATCTGGTTCACCTTTCTTTTTCTTTTTTCAATACTCTTAAGAAACATTAATTAAAACTGTAATTTAAATATATAATTTCTCCGCCTTAAATTATTCGTTCCAAATTAAAATAACACATTAAATAAAAAAATAATTAATAACATGATTAGTTTGCCATAATACCCCTATTAAATAATGTTTATATTTTAATTTAAAGAAAAAAATAAGTAATACAAAGGGTAAAACATGAAAAAAAAATTGTCTCTTCTTGATTAATGAAAAAAGACAAGTAAAATGAGAAATCAAATTAAAAAATTTGGAACGGAGGAAGTAATTAATTAATTTGGCATGAAATTTAAGTAAATAGAGAAGACTTTTGAATCTTGTGGTCTTAAATTAAAGATATGTCAAATGTATCAAAACTGTCCTCCAATCTTGTTGTCTTAAACATGTCACATGAAAAGTTATAATTTAAAAATTACTAAAAAGTAAAAGAGTCATTCTTTTTTAAATGGACTAAAAAGAAAAGTAGGTAATTCTTTTCAAATGAAAGGAGTATATATTACAGTTTACGGAGGATATGATCCTTGATAGGAAGATGTTAGAGAAAGCGGATTAGGGTAGAGCGTTAGTGGATAGGAATTCGTCTATAATAATAGGTAAGAGTGCTTTTCTAGTGATGCGTTATCCTAGTTTTGTTGTGTACTTTTATGTTTTTTATTTATTATACTGTTATCTCTCCCGAGCCAAGGATCTATCGGAAACAGCTTTTTTATTTCATCTAAGATAGTGATATGCAGGGGCGGATCTAGGGTCTCGGTTGAGAATTTTCGGAAACCCAGTAACTTTCATGCGGATATAATATTTATATAGAGAAATTTAGTAAATATATAAGAATTATAAGTTGGGAACCCATAAACAAAGTATATTGTTGGCTTAGTGGAGTAGAGGAACTTGTAAAAAATTTATTGACCTCTATGTTGTGAGTTCAAATCTCTCTAGTTATTATTTGATTTTATTTTTGTTCTAAATCCGTGGTAATATGAACAGACTTTAAATCGTGAATTCCTGATAATATGAATTGCGTATACTTCACTCTCTCTAAATTGCACATCGTAAGAATATACTGAATATATTCTTATTATTAATACTTTTGATCAACTAATTCTAGCTAGTAATCATGACAGCTAATAATATTAAGTGATTTCTTTTATATGTTTTTAATCTCGATAAATAGCATTATCGGATACGTGTTATTGGTAGAATTTGATACCAAATACTAATTTTAGATGAAAAAAGTACCCATATGAAGCAATTATTAACTCTTTCAAAATACAATCAAAGTGACAAGTTGTTCTTTTTGTTGATTTTGATGAAGTTCCCTGACCACATATATAGTCCATTCTTATCTTCTTGGTTCTAAAGTGGTCCAAATTAAGTTGATTTTAATTTGTTCTGCTGGCATGCATATGAATCTTGAGGTTTATTGAAAGTGGCGGCACGGAATTTAGGGATTATGAGTATTCGAGACATTAAAATATATGTTGATATTTAAAATTTTAAGATTTTATGCGAAAAATAAATGCACAGATGACAGCTATTTTCTTTTTAATTTAGGGGGTGTTTTTTTCGTTCTATATTAATTTTAAACATTTCTTAGACAACTATATTTAATCTTTGTTGGCTGTTGTGTTCAATAAATGTCAGGGAAAAAGGGCACTTTATGACCGTTTTAAAAAATAATATCTCAATTATAGTTTAAGTTTGGTATTTGGACAAATAATATTCAGTTAGTTAAATAAATGTTATTTTATGGTCATTTCTTAATCTTTCTCAATTTGGGTCATTTTGATCTATATATTTCATATACAGTCCATATACGATACTGATATAGTCTATATACAATATTGATACAATATTCAACTTGGACAATTCAATCCTTTTAAAAATATTTTAATTTTTTTTTACTATAAATTGTTAAATTGATCAAATATTCTGATTTTTTTTATTGTTTAGAAATAATAATTAAATTATATAAAAATGATATAATTATTAAATAGAATATGAATCTATATAAGATATATGTATAGAAACTTTATAGTTCTATTAAATATGTATATGTACAATATATAGAAAGTGTATACAAATTATATAATTGTTGTATAAAACGTGTAAAAAAAGTACAGTTATTATATAAATTATGTATCAAGACTGTATAATTTCCGTATAGAATATTTATGTATAAGATTTGTATAAAACCTGTATAAAAGTTGTATAAAAACGGTATAGAACCAGTCAGTAAATTAAAATGGCTACAGAGTGGAATTTAAATTTCATGGTCATTTTCAAGGAAATAGTTTAATTTGAAGTGCAAATGTACAGTTATTATATAAATTATATATCAAAACTGTATAATTTCCGTATAGAATATTTATGTATAAAATTTGTATAAAACCTGTATAAAAGTTGTGTAAAAAGGGTATAGAAGCAGTCAGTAAATTAAAATGGATAGAAAGTGAAATTTAAATTTCATGGCCATTTTCAAGGAAATAGTTTAATTTAAAATGTCATTTTTGTCCTTTCCCCAAATTTCGACGCATACACTCAAGCCCATGAGATTGAAAGTACGTATTATAAACTTCAACAAAATTTATTATAATGTGCCTGAATTTTGTGAGAATCTTATGACCCCCAGAAGTATGGGGTCCTATGCCCCCCTCCCCGTCGATTATTTATTAACACATTTTATTGATATTTATTTACATTAATTTCTTTTTTTTAAAAAAAATTATATATATTTTTTATTAACTTATAAATGTCATTAAAATATACTAATAAATAATTCAGAAGGGTTATAGAATTCTCGCAAAGTTTAAATAGGTTATAGCAAATTTCACTAACGATTGGGCTTATATTGAACATTTTCCCCTATATTACTATTGGAATTCAATCAGTTTTTATTGCCTTATTGCTAAACTTTGAGATTGACATAAAGTTTGTCAAAAATAATTTTGATGATAGTACTATTTTTGATATATTTATTTGATGACCACCTGTCAAAAGTATTTTATGACGAGTTTTTTTTTTGACAAATATCTGATTATCTTTGATTGAAAGTTAGTAATTAATTTTTAGTAGTGGTATATAGTGACATTTTTTCTTTTGTAAAATTATTTATTTAAACTATAGGTGGACATAAAAAGATCATCTCTTCCAAAGAGATACTTCATGTCATTTTCATCTTTTTCTTACCTATCATTTTCTTCACAAACTGGAAAAGATGAATCACTTGGAATAAAATTATAAATCAATGGATAGTATATGGTTTAAACTTCGAATCACCCAGAATTTAAGCAAAGTTGAGAATGTTGTCGGACCGCGTATAGCGAAAGCTTTGATTCATCAAACTCGTAAAATCAACATAATTTATTTTATTGAGAGGAGATGTAGTAAAATCAGCTCATAAAATTATTATTAGCATAATTTGTTTAGGTTTAAGTGGGTCAAATATTCGCTTATTTTATTACTTTATTTTGATTCGCATAATTTAACATACTTAAACTAAGTTGATATGCAGTTCAGATTGAACAGTTAGAAACTTTGTTTAAGTGTTTTTAAAAAGATTGTTTTTTTTAAATATGTTATATATAATCATATTGAAAAATAAATGAATAGGTAATGAAACAAAAAATTCAAAACTTAAAAGATTTGATCAGGTTAAGTTAAGACCTACTCCCTCCATCCCATTTTACTCGTTCCAAATTGGAATAACACAGTTATTAAGAAAATAATGATTGGTAATGTAACTTTATCATTTTGCCCTCTTAAATGTGTCTTGTTGTTAGTTCCAATATTGATGGATGACTAATACCAAAACACCATTTATATTTTTAATGGTACTACTTTTGCAACATTTTCCAAGCAATTACACTAAGGGTATAATGGGAAAAATAAATTATCTTGTCTTGATAATAAAATAGGACAAATAAAATGGGACATCAAATTAAAAAATTTAGAACAAATAAAATAGGACGGAGAAAGGAGTTTTTAGCATGTTTCAATCCAAATAACTTTTCGAGAATCAATAATTCGCTTATTTATTACGTCAACCCATTTAGACATGCTCAATTTCTGTCCGATCCGTTCATCATTTTGATGAAACTTTTTTTTTTTAAATAACATAAATATACATCTTTAACTTTTCATATTTACACAAACTCTCATCCTTATAAAGTAATTACAAAAATCTCAACCAATTATATATTTTTATTGGATGTATTGGAAAGCTAATTATGTATCTTCATAAAAACAATGTATCATCGTTTGATGTATTATGTATATCGACAGACCTAAGATCGAAAAAAATATTTCAGGAGCTAATTATGTATCTTTACAAAGGAAAAATTAATCTTCGTTTGATGTATCGGGAGATACCTATATATCTCGACAGGCTCAAAATTAAAATTTTCAATAATTATGGGTGTGTTTGGTATGAAGGAAAATGTTTTCCTAGAAAATATTTTCTTGGAAAACAAGTTGATTTCTTACATTTTTTCCTATGTTTGGTTGGTGGATCGAAAATATTTTTCGAAAAATATTTTATAGTATTTGATTGGTGAATAAAAAAATATTTTTTAAAACATACATTCTAGTGTTTAGATAAAGCGTAAAAATACATTTTAGAAAAATAATTTTTGATCTTAAAAAATACTTTTTTTAGGATGTCTTAGATATGAAGGAGGAAAAATATTTTCTAGAAAAATAAGTTATTTCTTACTTATATTCATGTGATAGTTATGCAGATTGGATAAATATACTTTTTCTAATAGTATTTTTATATATTTAACAAAAATAATGCAAATGAATAGGATAAAAAAGGTGGGATAAGAAAAAAGTTTTGAATTTATTTTAAAAAATAAATTTAAAATATTAATTTTTTTTGGGATAGGGGGTTGGTAGGTGGGGGTTGGGATTGTCAAAATATGTAATAAGGGTGAGGTAAGAAAATAATTTTGAATTTTTTTAAAAAAATTTAATTTTTTTTTTAGGGCGGGGGGTTAGGGGCTAGTAGGGAGTGGGGGTAGGGGAGAAAGAGTGGGGTAAGAAAAAAATTTGAAATATTTTTTTGAATGTGGAGTATTAGGGGTGGGGCGTTGGGGTGGGGGAGGGAGCTGGGGGGGGGGGGGGTAAGGAAAAAATTGAATTTTTTTTTAAAATTAAATTTTTTTGAAGGGGGAGGGGGGGGGGGGGTGGAGGAGGAGGTTGGTAGGGGGTTGGATAGGGGAGGTAAGAAAAAAGTTTGAATTTTTTTTATTTTTTTTTTGGAAGGGTGTAGGGGTTTGGGTTTTGGGTAGAGGGAGTGAGGTAAGAAAAAAATTTAAAATATTTTTTTAATAGGGGTGGTAGGGGGCGGGGTGGGGATGGGGGAGAGGGATTGAGGGTCGGAGTAGGGGTGGATGATTTTGAGAATTGTATAAATATTTCAACTTAAGAGTTAGGTTGAAAGAGAGTTTTGGAAAATATTTTCCTTACTTTTTGAAGGGAAGATATTTTCCTTAGAATTGAAGAAAATAAGTTGATTTGGAAAATATTTTCCAAAACCTTTAAGTCAACCACACATGAGAAAATCAGAAAACATTTTCTGAAAAATGTTTTCCTTCATACCAAACATACCCTATGCAAAATATCAAAATATTCTATAATTAAGGTCTAAACTGTCGAAATTTATGTTGTTCGTTCAAAAATAAAAATATTTTTCTCATAACAAGCTTATACCTTCTTCCAAGAGCCCAAGACCAACATGAACAAATTCAAGGCCATGCAAATAGTTAATGGACTTATCTCAATTGCACATCCTTTTACATTTATGTTGGGCCCAAAATTCTCAACACTAACTACACATTTTACAAACATCAACATATTTCCACTATAGCACTTTCAAAGAATAAAATCAGTGAGTACATATGTACATGGACATTTACATATACTAATTTACAATAATTAGCTAATAGATCATAGTTTTATTTCAATATATCACTTTGTTGGGTTAAAATAATTTTAAGATACTTTTGATACAGTTTAATAATATCTATTTTGGATCAGACCTGCACAATTTTCCTTAAAAGACTTTATTGTCATTAAGGATCCATAAAATGTTTCCGAGTTTTCCTTGTATGGGAAAACAAATTTCTTAAAAATGAGAAAAATAAATATTTTTCAATGTACGAAAAATAAATTCCACAAGTGACATTCCAAGTTCATTGGATCCCGTGCACCCCTAATCCCCGTTCTTCACCCTATCCCACCCCAATAGTGCATGTCTCGCTAGACTAATTACATATAAATGCTCTTGGAATAATATTTATTATTTATTTGTCAAATACTAAAAAACATAAAAATAAGAAACCCTTTTTTTAAGAAAAAATCTTCTATAGAAAAATATTTTCCTTCATACTCCCTCCATTTCAAAATAGCTGTCATGTTTCGCTTCTCCATAATCAATTTGACTAATTTTTAAAACTAAATTATATTAGATTAATTTGATATATTATTATAAAACTCATATAGCATGTTGAATATGAACGTTAGTGGCTAGTTAGTGTTGTCGCATTTTATGTGGGAGAGGCACTGTTTATTACTATTTATTGCTCTATTTGCTTTGTATCCTGTTTTTGTAGTATTTTTTTTTTATTTTTTTTATAATAATCATACTTCGAATTCTTATTTTCTTTTGAGTCGAGGGTATATCAGAAATGGTCTCTACTCTACCCATATAGCTAGATAGGGTATGGACTATAGAAGAAAATATATGTTGCTCACTAGCTATATTCACCTACATTGTGAAGGACACTTGAGATCTTTGTCAATGAACGCTGGTAATACAAAAATAAAGATATATATTGTATATCTTTGTATTTTTATAGGAGGTATGAATATCGAGAATTAGGGTGGAAGGTTTGTGGGCAGTCGAGTGTTGTCGCATTTCACGTGGGAGAGGCAGTGGGCTAGCTAGGCTCCCTTTCATTTCTCCTTATTCGTAATCATATTCTATGTTGCTAGGACTCTTCAAAAATGTCATTGGACACATGTCAGGTCCTTCAAATGTAATGCATTTTTGAAGGATCCGACACAGATGTGGCCATATTTTCGGAGAGTTCTGAGCAACTTAGATCATATTTAGGAACCAAGTATTTTTTGTTCTTCAGCGTTTATTACTATCGTTGTTCCATTTGCTTTGTATCTGTTATGAACCAATCGTCCCACGTTAGAAAAAAAGAGAAATGCTAAGGGGATTAGAAGTCAAATGGGTTCTCCCACCTATTAGCCCAATAGGTGGGAGAACTCATTTGACTTATAATCCCCTTAACATTTCTCTATTTTTCCAATGTGGGACAATTGGTTCAAAACAATGCCGTGCGTTGTGCCGTGACTCGGAGTGGTGGCCTGTGTGCCATTAGTGGTGGCCTGGACCCAAGAGGGGTCTGTGCTCTAGGAGTGGTGGCCTGGACCTAAGAGGGGTGTCAGCCGTGCCAGTCGTGACCAACTGGGCATAGCTGTGAGCAACGAGGATCGATCCACGCGTGGAGCCACGACTCGGAGTGGTGGCCTGTGCGCCAGGAGTGGTGACTTGGACCTAAGAGGGGTGCCAACCGTGACCAACTGAGCTCAGCCGTGACCAACGAGGTCGTTGGTTCTCAAGCGGAGGCGATTGTTATGAACCAATTGTCCCACATTGGAAAAAAAGAGAAATGCTAAGGGGATTATAAGCCAAATAAGTTTTTCCACCTATTAGACTAGTCTTTTGGGTTGGGCTCTCCCAATTGGTTTATAACAATATCCTATTTTTGCGATCTTATTTCCGTCTTCAATTGTGCTTCAAATCCTTCTTTTGAGTTTCTATCAAAAACAACCTCTTTGACTTATAAAGGCAGGAATAACGTCAGCGTACATTCTACCCTTCCTCAGACCTCATTTATGTGTGATTACACCAGTATGTTGTCGTTGTATGACAACGTTCCGAGTTTAATTAAAACAATGAATGACTCATATAGTTGATTCTAACTTGTTTCGGACTTGAGGTGTAGTTATTATTATTGTTCTTGTAGTAGTATTTTGTTGTTCAAGAATATAGTAAATTTAAATAGTAGTAATGAGTTTGAATGCTTTTAGTGTATCAATGTCATTCATGTGCTTTTTTTTTTTTTTTTTTTTTTTCTTTTTTTGATATTCAGGACTTCTTAGATGTGATAAGAGTTGCAGACTAAGATGGGTGAACTCTATCTTCGACCAGGTATTAGAGGCAGATCTAGAGCTCGTTCTGTTAATTAGTTAAATCACATGCATTATTTTTGCTCGAAATATAAGATTTGGAATGAATATATGTATAAAATAATATCGTATTTATTCAACATGAATACGATCTTGTTAAAGCAATATACGAGGATTTTAAAAAATAATAGAATGTCATACATTGAGTTTGAATTGGTGAACTAATTAAAAGCAAGTTGCTTCCAACACATGGAAAATAAACTTCAATCACAAATAAAAATATGAGAAACAACAATTTTATTGATAAACGGGGTGGTTACAAATTTGTTACTCCCTTGATTCTTCTTTCGATTTTTTCGTAATTCGAGGGCCGTTAGTGGTTGATTCTTCTCTCGATTTTTTTCATAATTCGAGGGCAGTTAGTGGCGTATTTCTCGAACATAGGATGATCTCTTTATGAATATCTCATGATTCAGTTTATGAGATATTCAAGACGTCTATTTCAGGGAATATGTTACCTTTTAAATAAGCGGGATTTAGGGTCTCCTAGAACTCTAACAGAATTTGAATTCTTTTTGAAGAATCCCACAAATTTTAGATGTCTACAATTGTTTCTTTTGAAATGTTACATATAATAAATAAGTGATATAGTTCAACAAAATTTTATCCTAACTCTAAATTCTGAATTCGTTTATTTCGTGAATTAAGAGAGGAAATTTCAGTCCAGAGGAAGATGATCTTATCATCCGTCTTCATTCACTCCTTGGTGATTGATGGAACCTAATTGCTGGAAGATTGCCAGGAAGAACTGATAACGAGATCAAGAATTATTGGCACACCAATCTTTTGAAGAAACTCAAGGCTGCAGGACTCGAACCGAAACTTAAAAAATCCACTCCAAAACAAATTATTAAATCCGTTACTAAAAAGAAATGTAAACATAACAGAAAAGAGAAACAGCGTAGACAAGGTAAAAAGTCAAGAAAGACAGATAACCTGCTGCAACAGAAGAAAAGCGCGCGGAAAAAGATGAAGTAGATGTAGTTGAGAAGATTCAAGTGCATATTCCAAGACCAATAAGGCTTATTCCACATAAAAATTCATATTCTGATGAAGAAAAAATTGAAGAAAATGATGAAATTTATGAGAAAATTCAGTTGTTTGATGAATTGCTGAACGGCAAAGGACAGTTGTTTGATGAATTGCTGAACGGCAAAGGACAGTTTGATGTATTAAAGTTTTTGTTATACACAAAGTCCGGAGATGAATTGGTGAATGGATGTGATAATATTTCAAATGAATGCTTAGAAGCAAACATGCTAAAGGAGGTTTACAAAGAATTTTTTTCAGCTTCTTTATGAAATTTAATTTGAGATAATATTCATCAAAGCAATTAATTAAATGTTTGATGCTAATTATGGTTCTAATTGTATTTGTTGATTGTTTGGTTTGGAGAAAATTAGTTTTTAATTTTTCCTTTTGGGAAATTTTCCTCCCTCCCAAATTTGTGGTGCCCTGCTAAATTTAGAATTTCAGACTAGTTATATTCTAAGTATAATTTTAGTGGTTTGCATTGAAAGTATAAGGTTTAGATAAATCTAATACTTAAACATTGCATTCACCTTTATTTACTGGATTTGAATAAAAATTATTAGGTTTGCGTGAACTCGTAACAGCAAGTGTGCAATAACCAATCTTTGTTTCTTGTTCTTTCTTATAACGAAATGACTTGAGAAACTCTTATATTTGTTGCAAATTATTATCTTAATTTTTCCACTCTGTACTTTAACAACTGAACGCTTAATCCTTTGAAACTCATCAGTTTAAGCCCTTTGTTATATAGGTTCAATTTTAGAAACTTTCAATTTTGAACCTATTACTATATTATTAATGTTATGAGTTAATAATTATTATTTATTATAATCTTCATATTTTTATATAAAAAGTTATATTGCAATAACAATAACACGATCAGTGTATTTTTTATAGAAAAAAGCCTTAGAAAAAAAAAGTCCACGCAGTCCTTACTATTAATTTAAAAATAAAATATGTATAAAATTATATTTACATATTAAAAATATTAGTAAATTGCCCTACTCCTATCCGCAAAAGAACATGTCAAGTAACCGACAAGTCCCCTGCAGGGAATATACTTTTCCTTATTCTCTTTGTTTTTACTTAAAATAATTGACTCTTATTAATTTGATATTTATCTTAACTAAAAATTTTATTATAAATTTATTTTATCAAACTAATTTTACTAATTATTTTTTAAGAATATAAATTTAAGTATAATACTTAATTAATTAATTTAATAATAATAATTATTATAAATAAATATAATAACATTCTCTTGATTTTATAAAAGAGACAATTAAATTAAAATAAATACTTTTAGAAAGATGATCAACTATTTTAATATACAGAAAATATAATATATTTATATAAAATTAATTTTTATATAATCAAAATAAATTATATTTTTATCACTTTAATTAATTTATTTAATTTAAATTTGAAATAATGTATTTAAAAATTATTATTATAATAAAAATTTATAAATTTTAAATTTTGAATTATGAACAGAGTGATGAGAGTTTATTCAAGCATAATAATATTGTTGAGCATATGCAATCCACATAGCACGTGACCTTCAGGTGAGCACGCTCACCGAGGCAAAAAGGAGCAATTTCTTTTTAATATTTCAATAAAAATAGCCCAAATACTGCCTCTGTTTCATATTAATTGGCCCCTATGAGCTTGACAGTTGATACACCTATTAAAAAAATATTAATTAAGGAATTTATTTTATCAAATTAACCTTATTAACTATGCTTTAAAAATATAAATGTGAGTAAATACACTTTATTTAGTTATTTAATATTAAGGATAGTATTGGAAAAACATAATAAAATTTTCTTGATTTCATCAAAGGGACAACGAAATTGAAACAAATATTTTTAGAAAGAAGGCCAAATAAAACGAAATGGAGGGAGTACAATTATGACAATGTATAATTGTCAAAGTTTCCAAAAATAAGAAAAGAAAAAGAGAGAAGTCCATTTACTACCAAAAGGGCAAGTTTTTTTTTTTTTTTTCATTTAGTGTCCGAAACCCGTATTGAAATTCGATTAATTCAAATTCAGATCCGATAGAACCTTATTCGAGAAATAGCACTTTCTACCAAGGTTTTTTTCATATTCAGAACTCGAACTCGAGACCTCTGATTAAGGGAGAAGTAACTTTATTTATTGCATTACATTCTTTGGTAATGACAAGTTATTTTATATGCTTTAATTTTTTAACTCATAAAAAGTTTAAGAAAAAAGCTTAAATATTGTAACTTTAAATTAAGGTAACGTATAATGCATTCAAATATCTTTTAAATGTATAGTTTAACTATGTCATGTGAGATATATTTAAACTAAAATTAATACTAAATATCATGAATTAGAGTTGAGTTTGATGTGAATATTCGTGTTTGATTGATAAAAAGTTTTAAAATATTTATCTAGAAAAAATAAAATAATGCTTTTGAGTAAAAATAGAAAAAATAAATTTTATAAATAACATTACGCATTAATTATTTTTTCCCACGCTCCCACACCTTTCTGTAGTTGATATTCCTCACCCCCAGCACCTCCATACAACACACTTTTTTGCACTTCATCCCGTAATATTTATCTAAATTATATTAATTAAAATATTTTTTATTCATTAAACATCAATAAAAATCACTTATTTATCGTAAAAATACTATCGTCCAACACACTTTAAATAAAAAATTGCTCAACTTGTACCTCGTAACTTGGAATACACAAAATTTTATATACTTGCAAATAGAATATAGTGGTAAGTTGCTTAGATCACTTTATTGACATCATTGTTAAAGTTCCCTTTTTAGGAAAATTCTTTTTTATTTTTTTGGTTAAATATTGAAAACTCTTATTTTAGCAAGTTCTTTATATAGGCATGATGACATTGTTTTATAGGAGTTTTTAAAGTGGGTAATTCTGTAATTTAATTAAATTTAGATTTGTTAAATTAAAGGTTTCATATTTTAGACAATGATCTTTAAATTTTACTAAAAATGATTTACTTTCACTAAATATAAATTTTTATTTATCATATTTATCCAGTATATAAATATATTTTTACTTTTATTTTTAATATATCAAGAGAAAAATATATTTCATTTCATGTTTTGCTTTCAAAATTATATGACTTATTTACTAAATTATTTTTCAAGACTTAAGACTATACATTAATTAATATGAATATTTGTGATAAATATTTATATTAGTTATTTTTGTATGACACACGCCACATTCAAAATGAATTATGGTGTGGCGGTGGGACTACTCCACCCTTAATCAGAGGTTTCGGGTTCAAGTCCTGGGTATTGAGAAAATCTTGTTGAGAGCACCACCCTCAAAATGAGCCATGCAGTGCGTGATTCGAATTATTCGGGGCTCCAAGGAGGGTACCGGACATCGAGTGAAAATAAAAATAAAAATTAAAAAAATAACCAACATGAGTTGGGGTGCAGTAGCAATACTACTCCAAACTTAACTAGATGTCTCGAGTTCGAGCCATGGGCATAAAAAAAATTATGTTGGGAGCATCATCTCCAAAATAAGCCTTACAATGCGCGATTTAAATTAGTCGGGACTCCAATAGAAATATCAGAATTGACAAATTAAGTGTTGAAAATAATTACTTACCTCAGCCATCGTGACAAGCTTGACATATTGTCTACCCTTTATCGTTAGACGACAAATTACTTCATCAAATTATAATATAAAATAACACAAGAGCCTTAATTAATTATAATTATTATATGAGAAACACAAAAAGAGATGTTAATTTGTAATTTAGCTAAATAGCCTGCATTTAGGACCTCATAATTTAATTGCATTTTGCCCGTAATGACATGGTTGAGTGATCTCGAGGCAGTCTTCGACGTGTGAGATTTGAGATTGAATTCAGCTTCCATTTGTCGTTCAGTTCGTTGCATAAACTTTCCTATTGTGGTTTATATTTCGTGTGTGATTCATAAGCTACCGCATAAAAAAAAGATTACTATAAAATACTTACTCGAAGGACAAAAATTATGAGTTTGCCTCGAGGCTAAAAAATAAAATAAAATAATAACAAGTTGCTATATTAATTACTTTCTTCAAAGTAGTGAGTGACATATGTTCAAAATGGCTTGATGAATCTTTATCTTGTAGTATTAATTAATTAATTAATAATTAATCGTTGATTTATTTAATTGGAACGTGTTACTCTTTTTGGAATTCAATGTCTAAGTTAAAAAAATTCTTAATAGTATTAGCAAGTTGCTTGATTACTTTATTAATATAATTTGACAAATATGTATTGCTTTTAACGTAAGAGATACTCTCTCCGTTTTATTTTACTGTCACATTTTGAATCGACACATTTATTAAGAAAAATAATTAATAACATGACTATTTTACCATGGTAACTCTAAAATGATGTTTACATTTTATCTTGAAATTAAGTTGTCTTCTCTTGATATGTCAAAAATAACAACTAAAAGTAAAAATGCAATTAGAAATTTTGTGACAAGTAAAAGCGAACGGAGAAAGTAGCATATACTATCTGCTATCTGAGTTTACATCCATCTCAACTAATTTTACGAGATATTGACTACTTTCCATCGTAATAGCTACCGAATGACTTTGTCCACCAGAGCTATGATAAAAAAATCACTTGGAATTTTTTGCCTGCTCTAGAGACCTAGACTTTGAACTTGAGATCTCATGTTCTTATGTTTGCTAAATGATGACTAAGAGTGGAACAATTGCCTAGCAGAAGCTTCAACATGGGCATCTGGATTTCATTTTTGACACTTACTTTTTACAAAGCTGCGATAATCATAACGTTACTCAATCTCAAATAAGTTGAAATCGATTATGTGAATCCTCATTGACCAAATTTCTTCATTTAAGCTCAATTCCTACATCATAGAATGATGAAATGCCACCCCAAATCCTTCATTGTTGTCAAGTCAATCAAATAGGCTCCTCCTTGATTATGAGGTGCTCAGATGATCCAATACAGAGGTGTTAGAGGTTGGCTATAGATAATTTTAGGCGGAGTACAGGT
This sequence comes from Capsicum annuum, assembly GCF_002878395.1. Classification (NCBI taxonomy): domain Eukaryota; kingdom Viridiplantae; phylum Streptophyta; class Magnoliopsida; order Solanales; family Solanaceae; genus Capsicum; species Capsicum annuum. The sequence goes on along the minus strand of NC_061122.1, from coordinate 226,333,609 downwards.
AGACTGAAGAAATATTGGAGGGAGGTGATTAGGCATGATATAGAGCAGTTACAGCTTATGGAGGACATGATCCTTGATAGGAAGGTATGGAGGACGCGGGTTAGGGTAAAGGGTTAGTGGGTAGAAGTTTGTCTATAACAGCAGGTGTTATGAACGTGCAGAAAATAAGCAAACCATAAGCAAAAGAAAAACATAAGAACACACAGATTTACGTGAAAACTCTTGCGGGAAAAACCACGGGCAAAGACAAAGGAATTTCACTATGAAAGGAGAGGAGCATAATGTGGAGCACGACGTAATTTCTGAATGTCCAAAACTGATCCACTAATTGTACTTATATAGTATGTGCGTACAAATAGGTCCTAGGCCCAAAAACATAAAGGTCGGCCCAATTCCTACGCTACCACCATAGACCTCATTGAAAATCAGAAACATGGGTCGCACCGCGAAACTTGTAGGACCGAATCAACAAAGTTCGAGTCACAACTCTAACAACCTCCACCTTGACACGAATTCTAATTCAGAACTCAAATCCATTTCAAGACAAACTCTTCACCTCTTCCATAAAAGCCCCTAAAGGCACATCTTAACAGCTAACACCAACCAAGTCCAACCAATGCTCAAACTTGGCACTTGGTAGTGTCTTGGTCATCATATCAGTAGGATTATCATGGGTACTAATATTTCTTACCACAATATCATCATGAGCAATAATTTCATGCATAAAATGATACCTAACATCGATATGCTTTGTCCTCTCATGAAACATCGTATCTTTCGTAAGAAAGATAACACTCTGACTGTCGGAAAAGATCGTAGTAATCTGTAAGTCTTTGCTAAGTTCACCAAACAGACTCTGCAACCAAATAGCTTCCTTGAAAGCCTCTGTAATAGCTATGTACTCTGCCTCAGTAGTTGACAAAGCAACCGTAGTCTATAAAGTAGCTTTCCAACTAATAGCACAACCACCAATTGATACAAGTGCAACTAGCTCTAGACCATTCACACGTAGCTAAGCTCGGGAGTTACAAAAACCCCAAGCCATGTCCATGCAAATGTCCGTGTGTAAGTTTGTAATTAATTCATCTAAGGGATTCCATGTTTTGAAGTGTGAAGAGAGGCTTTGAAGTGTAAGTTTATTACACTCCAAAGCCACCCAAGACTAAGGCTAGAATGGTCATTTTCCTTTCATTTTGTGGAGTACTATATATAGACAATATTAGGGATATTTCTTTCACTTAGTTCATTCATTATATTTTGAGACAACAAATACTTGTAATATTTTGGAACTTCTCTCTTCTATTGGAGAAGCTCAAATTCGAAACTCATAAGTAGAGTGATACTTGTGTTGTATCTTGGCTAAAAACTAGAATCTTGAGGTCATAGAGTTCCTCTTGGTCCAAGTAAGAACTTCGTGTTGATATTCTTTAGTCTTAGGGTCCTTTCTTGTTGTTAGGGTTTTTAGACTCTTGAATATTGTATGTCAAGTTACTATCCTTCTTGTAATCTTGTTAATATTATGTTGTTGGAATCTTGAAGTCTAGTGAAGCAGTGTGGGGCTCTTTCGATTCACTAGCATTATTGTTGACTTGCCGGTTCTTGTTGTTAATCTCATATTCTTGTTCTAAAAACATGATTCTTGAAGCCTAGTGAAGCCGTGTGTGGCCTATTTTGATTCACTAGCACTTGTTGTTCATCTAGTTGCTCTTGTTGTTGTTTGTTTCTTGTGTTGTAAACTTGATATATTACCATTTGGTATCAAAGCTCAAGGCTTGATTTTGTTCTTACAAAACCAATCTTGGGAAGATCTTACCAAAGTTAGAGACATTGTGTTGTGTTAGACCTTGGCTGAAATTTGAAGTATTGTTGTGTTGACTTGGCCAAGAGTTTTCTGACTAGATATAGTAGTATTTTACTTGTTTAGTGTGTTTCTAGTGTTGGATCCTTTATCACTAACACTAAAAGTGTCTAGATCTAAAGTTGAGCTTATAATATTTACCATTGTTGTGGTGACTTGAAGATGGCCGTATATTGTAGCTTGTTGTTGACAATTGGTGGTGTTGTGTTGTGTTCTTGAAGAAGTTGTTATTGTGTTCTTGAAGGTTGTTGTGGTGTTCATCTTGTTCTTCATCTATTCTTACAACTTAAGACAAAAAAGTGTAAATTAGATCCAAAAAGTTGTAAGACAAAAGTTGTAAAGTTGTTTCTAAGAAGACTTGCACACATCACTTCCTAGACTTGACAACCACTTTTCCTTAAATCAAGGGATCTTCTCTTGTGGGACTAGTAAAGTCAAATCTCACCCTTTTGAGTTTGAAAGGTTGAAAAAGACTAAAAGACTTTTAGTTTTCCTACATTATCAAGTCATCCATTACAAAAAATTATGTAAGGATTAAGACTTCAAGTTGATGAACAAATTGTGTGGGCCGTGACCAATTGTAGGTTGCCACATGACCCTAAAACACTTTTCACGTCAAGATTAAGCTCAAATTTGGATTTTCTTAGTTTCTAATTGTTGATTCTTGGTTTCCCTTAGTTGTTCTGAGAACTAACTAACAAACTAGTACATTCCTAATAGCTTGTTACTTAGTCCTTTGAAGCCTTGAGTTTGTATCATCATTCGCTTGTGTGCTTTTGTTGTTTGAACACGTTGAAACTTCTTGATTCTAGTCCGACGAGAATTCTTTGAGTCTTCAAACAAGAATCCACTCCGGACAAAAGTCTACTCATATTTTAAGGATTCACGGGTTACTAGCCAATCTACAACACTTGTGGAACTAAAGTGTGAGGTGATCTAAAGAGTGTGAGTGAGGAGAGGGCTACACTAAATTTTTTGTTAATTTAGTAGGTAATACCTTGACAATGGAGGGAACCACGTACCAAACCGTGGATTCCAAAGCTATTGAGACTATGAGGGTCACTCTTGAGGCTATGACCCAAACTCTTGAAAGGTTGAATATGGAAGTTGGAGCCGTGAGAGGGGATTTGACCACAATAAAGGGAGATGTGTCAACTATTAGTGGGAGATTAGAACAAGTGGAGAGTCAAAGAAAATCTCGCCCTTCTACTCCTCAACATGTTGATTAAATGGACATGATAGAACTTCCTCTGCCACCGTTGCTCCCGAAACATAGCACCAAATGCTAAACCCACCACAAGCTCTACTAATTGCCGCAAGCCAAACCACTTATTTCCCTCCAAACCGTGACTGTAATAGACCAATACATTCCCAAACTCCTCAAGTCCCACAAGAGAGACTTTGACGTCAATTATCTCCACTAAATTCAAACCCCCCTTCCAAGTTTCACTAAACCAAAGATCACCACTTCCACATAATCCAATTCCTCCAAATCAAGTTCCAAATATCCAAAACCATCCTATCCGAATTATGGTAGAGAGGAGTATAAAGGGTATGGAGCCTTTGATGAGGCTTACTTGATGGAGGAGGAGATGAGAGGGGGTCATGTGGATCAAAGGAGATACCGAGGGTATGGAGAAAGGGAAAACTGACACCAAGAGACGTAGGCATCAACACCATCAAGTTGAGCCTACCAATCTTTAAAGGTGAAATTGACCCCGAGGCTAATTTTGCTTAGGAATCGGCTTACGAAAAAGTTTTCCAAGTTAATGATATCTCGGAAGAAAAGAAGAGTTGTTATGCCATAGCTCATTTTGAAGGCAATGTTAACACTTGGTGGGAGTACGTCAAGCGGTTTGGTAATGAATTAGTTGAGGGGCAGCCACAACCTTGGTTTCAGTTGAGATACTTAATGATAAAATGGTACCTTCCTGAGAGTTATCGCCAAGAGTTGATTGTTTGATTGTACAACTTGCGTCAAGGTAACAAAAGTGTGATGGCGTGTTATGATGAGTTTCAATAACTCATATTGAAGCTTGATCATCGTGGGGAACAAATTAGTCATGACATCATCCAGTTTAAGTGTGGGTTGAATAAAGAGATATCCACTCATTTAACACTTGATGTTCCGACTTTTGACGAAATATTTTAGATCTTTTTTAAGGGATAATTGTATGTTTTCAACCAACTGATGTTGTATTTAATCCTGGATTTTAGTGTTTCAGGTAAGGAGTTAGCTGAAGGAGAAAACTTGGAAAAATAGCAGAAAAAAGCCACCGACGGTCAAACTGGCTGACTGTCAGCCATGCGACGAACCGCTGAGCTGACCATTAGAGATTAACATAACGAATCAAATGTATGACCTCTGTGAAGGTTCAAGTGGCGGACCATCAATCATCCGACGGAACGCCAACTTGGCCGTCGGGACAAAATAGAACATGACTTTTTAGAGAATCAAGCGATGGCAAGTGCGACTTAGTCGTCAACTCTTATCCAGAACATGACATTTTGGGACTCTTAATGACTGTCCACTCGATGGACCGTTAGTCTACTGACGAGCCGTTTATGAGACCGTCAACTTGGACTGGGCTTTTTTGAGTTTGAATTTTAAATCCTCTGCACCTGGGAACATATAAATACCCAGTTTAGGTTTTATTTAGATATCTGTTTATCATTTTTCCAATGAGGGGAAACTGATTGTAACATAGTTTTCTCTGAGTATCTAGCTAGAATTGTGGATCTAAACATTTTATGCGTATTTTTATCTGAAGATTCAAGAAAAAATCTTGTGATTTTTGTAAGTATTTTATGAACTATTCATGAGAAATACAATGACTTCTTCTTCTTCTTCTTCTTCTTCTTCTTCTTCTTCTTCTTCTTCTTCTTCTATGAAAATGTGTGGATAAGCTCCCATAACTAGGGTTATGGGAGTCTTGATGTGAAAAGCTGATTGGGGTTGTGAAAACATTTGCTTTCCATGGTTAACTAAAGTTGTATAAAACCCTTCTTCACAATAATGACCTTTCTTGGTTGCAAACTTGAAGGGTGAGTCCCCGAACATCACTTGTTCGAATAGAAAAGTATTTGTTGAAAAAAAAAGAGGTTTACATGGACTCTAAAGGCTTTAACCTTTGGGTTAAGGGTTGATGCCTTAACGGGATCAACCCACATGAGAGAATAATTGAATAAATTAACGAATTCTTTAAGTTAAAGAGAATTGAAGGATATTCTACTTATTTAGGTTGAGAAACAAATGGGTAAATTATAGGATTCAATAACTCTTACAATTGAAGTGATTAATTGGAAATTCAAAATAATTCACAACCCTAGCTGCTTGAACATCTTGGTTACCATAGCTATAGTTTGTCTACTCTCATTGAATTACTATTTGAAATAAGAATCACTGTCTGGAACACTTTCTGATACAAATAACTAGATAAAATTTACAAACCAAAACCCCTCTTTAATTCATAACCTTTGATCAACAGTCTAGTAATAACCACAATACTTAGTGAAATAGTATTTCCTGTGGGATTCGACCCCAACCTAGTTAGGTTATATATTTGACAACGACTGGTTACTCTCTGTTAAGAGAGGTGTAATTTGGGCGTATCAAATTTTGGCGCCGTTGCCGAGGAATACGGTTATCAATTAAGTTTGTGATTATTAATTGACCTTTGGTCAAGTTTCCCAAATTTTACTTTTATTTGTTATTTTTGGTTCATTACAGGTTCATTGTTGTTTATGCCATGCACCAGAAGTTCAGTAGAACCGCTATTACCCTTCAATCCTGAATCGCATCTAATTGGTAGAATGGAAGAACAATAAGAAGCTGAGAGACTAGCCAACTTGGATAGAGCACAGTTTAATCGACAACATGACGGGCAACTAGCTCGTGACCCTAATCCTAATGATGAGGATTTAGGAGATGATGATCTGATTAACCCAGTGAACAGGAGGCGTGCGGAGAATGCAGTGGCAGCTGCCATCATAAATCGGGCAGCTAGAGAGAGAGAAAACCACCAACCTATTGTACAATTTGATCTTGATGAGGAGGAGGATGACTTGGATGAAGCTGGTGCTAAAAGAGCGATTATTACACCCCCACTAGAACCTGGGGTGAAGTTCAACCTAACCAGCATCATGATACAACTATTAAATGTTAAGGGGTTGTTTGGAGGACTTCTAGGAGATGACCCAGACATGCACTTGGTGAATTTTATCAATATTTTCAAGTCCTTTGATAACCCTGGTGTTGGTCAAAATGCCATTCGTCTTCGATTGTTTCCGTTGTCTCTGTCTGGGGAGGCAACAATATGGTTGAATAAGTTAGCCCCCGATTCTATAACAAACTGGAGGCAATTGAAAGGAGATTTCCTAGAAAGGTTCTTTACACCCTCCAGGATGTTACAGTTGAGGGATGAAATCAACAACTTCTGACAATTGCCAAACGAGGCACTGCATGAAACTTGGATGCGATTCAAGAAAAAGTTGACACAATGTCCCAACCACAAGATAACTGATGAGCACTTAATGGAGACTTTCATAGAGCTTTAAACTCTATAACCAAACCAACAGTTGACAATGTAGCAGGAGGAGCCTTCATAGAGCTTACATTCAATAAGGCTGCAGATATATTGGAACGGTTGACTAAGACAAGTAGATCTTGTCATACTAGGGATTCAGTGGTAGAAATCCCTACTGCGTCTATTGGTATGTTGGCAGAGTAACGTCAAAAAAAGAAGGAGCGTGACCAAGATATGGCACACATGAAAACACAGATGGATCTGCTTACTAAATATTTATTATCCGGTAAGACTGAGAAAGTAAAAGCTATAGAGTCGCAAGGGAGAGCTGATTCTGATTCTGAGGAGTAGACGAATTATCTAAATAATCAGGGGAGTTTCCGAGGCAATAACCAAGGGAATCAAGGTTGGAACTATTATGATAAGGCTGGTTACAAATATAGGGACCAAGGGAGGTTGGAAGAAGAAAAATGATAGGAGTGGACTATATGTACCTCCTGAAAACCAGGATAATACAGCTACTAGTTCAGGCAAGATGTCCATGGAAGACATGATGGAAAAGCTGTTAAAGAGAGTTGAGGCTACCAATGCTGGGGTAACAACAATGAATAGTGACTTATTTTCCACGATTCAGCTAGTGAATTCGTACTCAACTTCTATTAAGAAATAGGAGAAGCAGATAAGCCAACTCTCAACCGCATTTAATCAAAAGAAGAGCGACATCTTGCCTAGCGATATAGTATAGAATGCTAGAAATAATAGCTCCTACATGGCAGTGACCTCTCAGAGTGGTAAAGTATTACCTGGCCCTTCTGTTGGCAAAGCTATGATCGGTGATGTGATTAAAGAAGAGGTTGATGATGATGAAACTCATCTAGTGAGGTCTGAAAATCTGGATGGTGAAGCGAGTACATCTAACCATCAGCAGGTTGCTGAGTTAGAGAAAGAAAAGAAAAAAGAGAAGGAGGCGGTGGTTACTACTCTTTCAAAACCACCACCGCCGTTTCCTCGTATTTGAAGAAAAAATGGATGATACAAGGATTAGCCAATTCATGGCTATGCTGAAGCAATTGATGGTGAATGTCTCTTTAGTGGAGGCATTAGAGCAGATGCTTGGGTATTCTATGTTCATGAAAGACCTGGTGACGAAGAAGAGAGCAATGATCTACGAACCGGTGGATTACCTTTATCACTGTGGTGCTATTTCAACAAGGTCTTTGGTGCAAAAGAAAGCGGACCCAGGAGCATTTACGATTACTTGTACTATCGGGTCTCTTGATTTTTCTAAGGCCCTGTGTGATCTGGAAGTGAGTATTGACCTGATGCCACTTGCTGTTTATAAGAAGCTGGGTTTAGGGGATCCTACACCTACAAACATGCAACTAGTGATGGCGGACAGATCGGTAAAGCGGCTAGTGAGTATTTTGTATAATATGCTAGTGAAGGTGGCCAACTTTATATTCCCTACAGATTTTGTTATTATGGATTGTGAGGTGGACTTTGAGGTACCCGTTATCTTGGGTCGACTTTTTCTTGCAACTGGAAGTGTGCTTATTGACTTGCGAGCTAATGAGATCTTATTCAGGCTTAATGATGAATTAGTTCGGTTTGATGTATGTCAATCTATGAAGCAACACAAAGAAATGAGTGTGTTCTTGTAATGCCCCAAATCTGATACCCAGAATGCTACACAATGCCCATGACCCCAAAGGACCACAAGCTAACCCATGACTTATATTTGTACCTGTACACTACATAATATATATATAAAAATACTAAAATAAAGGCTGATAGGCCGTAAGGTTCAATACTAAACATAACTAATAAAACATAATATCTGGATGGGGTATGAAATAAACAAAACAACTAAAATAACCGTCTGAACATGATAGTCTGAAAAACCTCTAACTGCCTGAATAAAGAGTTGATGGGATATGTCCCTAACTAACCCCATCTACTGAAAGCTAAAACTAAATTAATGAAATAACTCATAATATTATCCTCGAATAATAAGGACTCACTGCTAAACCTAGCTACTACTGATGCTCTGGAGCTCGTGCTTTTGAACCTATGGTATAAAAAACACCATAGCGCAAATCCGTCAGTACGATTGAATGTACTGGTATGCATGTACTATAGGCTAAATGCAAAGGTTTCACATGCATGAACTATACTAACTGACTGGATAACATGAACGTGAGAATACTTGCATGACTATGTAATAACTATAATTGAGATAGTGATGACATAATTACTGAACCTGAGTTCTGATAACATAAGATACTGATAGCTGTATAACTTAAATAACTGATACTGAGCGATTGTATCTGACAGTCTAGTTTCTGATAGAACTAGCTGAGTTCCGTACTGTTCTGAGTTGACTGTATCTGACAGTCCTAAATTCTGAAGAACTATCTGAGTTCTTTTACTGAAACTGTATGACAGTATCTGACAGTCCTGATTGTGTAACTGAAACTATAGGAAGTAGTTATTTAGCCAACATACCCCAAATAATCGTAATATAGCTGAGTTGGGGGTCTAATTTATAACCCCAATTGGAAGGGTGTCAATACCGCGCCACTGGTAAGGACAATCTATGAGTAACCCTCATATAATAGGTAACTCTAGTGAGAACGGTGCGAACCCTCATATAACATGTTAAGCCACCTCATCTACCCTCATATAACGGGATATAATGTCTGTGGGAACCCTCATATAACAGGTTAAGCCATCTTATCTATCCTCATATAACAGGCTATGATGTCTCAACCTATGCTGGCTACGTAGTTTAGGAACATAAGGATAGCTTCTAAGAATCACACCCTCATATAACAGGTGAGTTCCTATCCTTGGGTTCGCTTGGTGCTAATTCCAACTCCCATCTGAATAGACACTGAACATAATTAACTAAACTGGACTAGACTGATTTCATAGAGTTCTGTTGACTGACGGAATACTACTGAGATTTCTGAATTTACTAAGATTTCCTGAGTCACATGATTGACTGAGTTCTATGTATCATGGCTTGACTGAGGATATTATGAAACATGACATTGGCTTTAGGTACAGAGCTATATTTTTGGAGTACAAGTCCCCCCAGGACTCGATAGAAAGAAACTGACAAAGCATGACTTTTTTTAATACATGACCAACATCAACAATTCATACTACAATAGTAGGGGATATTTCATGAAGCACACGGTTATCATAATCTTGTATATAACTTAGAATGCACATGATCATGTCTTAACTTCATCATTTTAATATCATAATTATATTATCACGCAATTGTATTACACAACAATCCTCATGGAAATCATTTTAAACATAGGGGAACATGTACATTCATAACTTGGGTCACAGTTTAACTATCAAGCATAATTTCTAGTCTCCTAGGCATTTTATCAAACACTTAGATTGCATGATTTAAGGCTTAGGCATGAGCATGAATTTAATACAACCTTACTTTGTAATTCCACCCAATTTCATGATTTCAGTCCACATATTAGCGTAATTTCATAAAGACATAATAAAGGTTCCATCATGGAATTCATACAACAACAACACATGAACATAATTCAGTTTATAGAATGAATATCATAATTCGTAATTTAAAACTTGATTCTTGGGCATCAAGGACGAAAGAAGTCCATGAATGAATACTATGCATACCTTAGATGGAAGATTCTTGATGATTCACGAAGAAATTTTCTTGGACTTGGATCCCCAATTAAAAACCCTAATGTGTTCTTGAGAGGATCTTGAGGGAAATTTTTATATTTTGGTGTAAATGGGGCTTTATCCCGTGTTTTTGACTTATATAGGGGTGGGAAAATTACCTCTTTGCCCTTAAAAACATGGACATTTAATGACTAAATAACTGGGCACCAATGCTATGGGCGGCTCGGCTCGACGAGGGTTTCGACGCTATACCTGACGCGGCATGCCATAAATGCGTCGAACCTCAGTTGTTTTGGCTTTGGCAATCTGTACAACTAGTGACCAACGCGATTGGCAATGCGGCGCGCCAAGATCGCATTGGTCCACTATTTTTGGACTTCCAAACTTGCTTGAAAAGAGTTCCAAAAAATCCGAAACTTGTTCGGAAATATCTATTGACCTTCTTGATCATGAATTAACAAGAATTTAGACCATTAATGGATGTTAAGGTGGCAAAATGAATTTTTCAACTTTTGATGGCCAAAATTATGCTAAGTCTGGGCACCTAGCTAGAATTTTCTAAGTCTGTGACCCCCTTGACAAGCTTAAAGGACTGAATTAAGCTTAAGTATTTTACGAGGTCTTACAGTTCTCTATTGTGGATATTTATTACGAGGATGAGCGAGAATATCGATAGAGGAGAAATTTGTTGTTGAGCTTTTGGCTGCTGTCTTGATGAATTTCGATAGCGAAGGCATCGAAGAGTATGAGGAGACTGTTTGTTCCTTGACTGAAATGGGATCATATTCTTATACTCCCAAGAAGTTGGATCTAGATCTTAAAAATTGCCCAACACCATCGGGAAAACCATCTATTGAAGAGCCACCAGTGTTGGAGTTAAAGGAATTGCCAGACCATCTAAGGTATGTGTTTCTAGGCAATGGAAATGCTTTACTTGTGATTATTGCAGCAGATCTGGGTGAACAACAGACAGAGGCACTTATCTCAGTACTCCGGAGGTACAAAAGGGTAATAGGCTGGACTATTGCAGATATTATTGGCATTTTTCTGAGTATTTGCACCCACAAGATTCAGCTTGAGGAATATTTCACACCATCCATTGAGCATCAATGCCTTCTTAACCCACTTATACAAGAGATGGTTAAGAAAGAGATTATCAAATGGCTTGATGCAGGAGTTGTATATCCCATTTTTGATAGTAAATGGGCAAGTCCTATCCAATGCGTGCCCAAGAAAAGGGGCATGACTGTTGTAGCAAACGAGATAAATGAGTTGATTTTACTCAGGCCTGTGACTGGGTGGGGAGTTTGTATGGACTATCGCAAGCTTAATTTGTGGACTTTAAAAGACCACTTCCCAATGCCTTTTATGGATTAGATGCTTGATCGGTTAGCAGGAAGAGGTTGGTATTGTTTCCTAGATGGGTATTCTGGCTATAATCGGATTTCTATAGCCCTAGAGGATTAGGAAAAGACGACATTCACTTGCCCTTATGGTACTTTTGCCTTCAAGCGGATGCCATTTAGTCTGTGTAATGCACCCGCTACTTTTCAACGCTGCATGATATCTATCTTTTTTGATATGGTTGAAGACACCTTGGAGGTGTCTATGGATGATTTCTTAGTAGTAGGTGATTCTTTTGAGTTGTGTTTGGTGAATCTGAGTAGAGCTTTGGAGCGGTGCGATGAGTTTAATCTTGTGCTTAATCGGGAGAAATGCCACTTCATTGTGAAGGAGGGAATTATCCTTGGTCATAATATTTTAGCCAAGGGGATTGAGGTCGACCGAGCTAAGGTTGAGGTTATTGAGAAGCTACCACCTCCCATTTCAGTAAAGGGAATGCGTAGTTTTCCTGGTCATGCGGGTTTCTATTGGTGATTCATAAAAGATATCTTAAAAATTGCAACCCACTTTGGAAGTTGTTGGAGAAGGAAGTCAAGTTCATATGTGATGATGATTTCTTGAAGGCATTTGATTGCCTTAAAGGAAAGTTAGTTGATGCTCCTATTACTGTTGCTCCAGATTGGTCAAAGCCATTTGAGACTATGTGCGATGCAAGCAGAGTGGCGCTTGAGGCTGTACTTGGTCAGAAGAGGAATAAACTATTTCATCCTATTTATTATGCAAGTAAGGCCTTAAATGGAGCTCAAAAGAATTACACTGTTACTTAATAAGAACTTCTTACAGTTGTCTATGCCTTTGAGAAGTTCCGGGCTTACCTATTAGGAACCAAGGTGGTGGTTTACACAGACCACACCGCCTTGAGATATTTGATGACCAAAAAGGATGCTAAGCTGATATTAATCAGATGGGTATTTCTTCTCCAAAAATTGACTTTGAAGTCAAAGATAGGAAGGGATGCGAGAATCAAGTCGCGGACCACTTGTCTAGACTGAAGGGAAGTCAAGCCCTCAAGGATGAGCTAGAAATTGATGATGTATTTCCAGATGAAGAAATCTTGGTTGTTGTCTTAGAAAGAGTGTCGTGGTATGTAGACTTTGCAAACTATATGGTGAGCGAGGTTGTTTCAGAGAACCTTTCTTTTCACCAAAGAAAGAAGTTTCTTCATGATGTGACACATTACTCTTGGGATGAGCCGTACTTGTTTTGGAATTGTGCAGATAATATTATAAGGAGGTGTGTCCCAGAAGTAGACATGCTAAACATTTTGGAAGTTTTCCATGCCTCTCCGGTTGGAGGTCACCATGCAGGTGACCACAAAGTATTGCAGAGTGGATACTATTGGCCAACCTTATAGAACTATGCTCATGAGTTTGTATGGAGATATGATCAATGCCAATGACAAGGGTCAATCTCAAAGCACCATGAGATGCCTTTGATAAAAATGATGGAAGTGGAGTTGTTTGATGTCTGGGGCATAGACTTTATGGGGCCCTTTGTGAGCTCATATGAGATGAAATACATTCTGGTTACCATTGATTATGTATCTAAATGGGTCGAGGCTATTGCCTTGGCCGATAATTGATACGAGACAAACTTGGGTCGTATAAAAAAAGCCAAAAACAATCTACAAACAAAGGGAAACCTGAGAGCAACACAAATACAATTCTCGGCTCAAACAACAACAAGAAACAAGGTGTTAATGACTAACAGCAACAAGGGATAAACAACATTATAATAAGAATAACAACACTAAGATAACAACAATCCAACGTTACAAGATTACAAGACACAATAAGAACTAATGGGTTCACTAGACAACACAAACTAAGACATGAAATGTAAAGATAGAAAGTGAGACATACACAATTACAAGATTAGGAACCCAAAGATATATTAAATATAAGGACCCCTAGGACTTATAATAGCAACACCATACCCTTACGAAGACACAAGATCAGAATCCACCTCTCAAACACCAATGTTTCCAAGCAAAACATATTCACAAGTGATTCCACACTTGCTCATATTCTAGTTTCGGCCTAGGGAGGCTCTCTCTCTCTAGAGAGATGTTCTTTGTGTTCTTACATCAATATTCAATAACTCCTGAGCTAAAACCCTAACATGTTCTTTATATAGGCTAATACAAATAATAGATAAAATTACAAAAGTGCCCCTTAGTGTTAAATGAACAAAATGGCACCCATGGAGTGCAATATAGGGGCGGCGATAGAGCCCTTTTCACACTTCAACTCGTACACTCCGTAGGTTGAATTCAACACACTAAAAAACATTCATACTCATAATCGTGACCATATCATCCTCTCCATCTTGAGAGGAATTTGACCTCAAATTCACGGCACAACTAAACCAAAACAACCCACAAAATAAGAAGAAACCGAGAACACAAAGACTTCAAGTCTCGGCCACATCTTTATTTTGCACCTCGACTTCCTATCCATATTGAGATTTGCCTTTAATCTCATCTGATTCAATTGAGTTTAGCCAAGAAGTTTCACTACAAAACAACAAACAAGTTAGTTGTAAAAGAAAGGTCCTCACACTCTCTCTTTATTTCTTTGTCCTCGAATTCCTCACACTTAATCTCACAAGTGTTGTATGCTTGCTTCAATTCTGTGAGGTGTTGAGAGGTGAACCAAATATTTACAATGACTTCAAGGAATAAGAAAAAAAAACACAAGGACGTAAATACGAAGAACGGTTTCAAAACCAACTCACAATTTAGTAAATGGTCACTGGCTTGTAAGTTAGTATTGGAATCAACAAACAAAACTAAAGAACTCAACAAAATGAAACTAAGAGATCAAAATTTGAGCCAAAATTTGTCGTGTGAATAGTAGTTTGATGAGGTGTCACCTTCTAATTGGCCCCAGGTCCCACAAGTTTTAATCACCATTCTTGAAATTTTTAATCCTTATAATTTTGGAATGGAAGACAATTAGTATTTGGAGGGAAAGCACAAGTCTTGTAACTCTTTTCAAATTCAACTCAAAAGATGATATTTGACTTGTACTAGTTCCACCAAACAAGGCTCCTTGAAATATGAAAAAGTGGTAGAAAAAGTTGATGTCAAATCGATGAGTGATGTGAACTAGTCCTTTCACCAACAACTACTACAACTTGTCTTTCACCTTTTGTAGATTTAAAGTTCACTTTTCTTGTGTTAACAAAAGATGAAAGGGTGAAGAACAACAAGAATACAACAACAATGTTTCAAGAACGACAACAACAAGTCCAACGCCCAATTACAGGGTCACCTTCGGCCAAGCTATAACAACAACATCAACATGGACAACTTCAAATCCATAACAACAAGAACAACAACAGTGGTCCAAGTTTATGTTCACAACAACTTTCAACAAGTTCAAGCTCAAGTTTAGATCTACACTTTAAGTGTTAGTGGACAAGAAAACTAACACTAGAAACAACAAAACAAACAAGAACACTACTAGATCTAGACACACAACAAATAAATCTCGGCCAAGACACAACAAGAACACAATTTTGGCCAAGAACACAAACACGGAAAAATTTCTATTTTTCTGGAATTTTCAGTTTTTAACACTTTTTTTTTTAATTTTTTAACAAGCAAGCTGTAATACCCCGTATTTTTGTGCTAGAATTCTAAACGTTGTTCCTGCGCGTCTAAGCTCTAATACAAGTGATTATCACGTGAATACAAGTTGCATGATTATTATCCTAGTCTATGGAGTAGTTTATAGGTGAAAAATATTCATATCAATGACCTAGAACAAAGTTGAGCTAAGACCAATTGATTCATCCAAAGTTTGACATTCGATTCTACAAGGGTCAACTTCAAACGTATATATATATATATATTAATATACATGAAATTTTTCATATCTAGACCTATTAAACTGTAGATAATTGAATTAGCTTTCCAACGATACCAATTTTGCAAAAATCTGATACCCGAGCGAAGAGTTATGCCTATTTTCATGAGAGGCAGTAAGGGTGTGCGGCGGGCAATGTGCCGCCCAATCAAATGTGTGCGATTGGGAGTACAAGGAAAACTTAAATGTCTACCATAAGGTGTAAGACGCACACCTTAAGGTCTGCCATGGGTTGTGCGCCGCATACCTCACTTTCAAGTGCCAAAAATACCCCTATATATGTCTATAACACGGGATTAAACTCCCATAACACCAAAATAAGTTTACTTTCTCTCAAAATCACCAAAAACATTCATTAGGGTTTCAACCTAAAAATTCAAATATCTCAAGATTCAACCATGATTTTTCAATAATTCTTTGAGATTCGGAATCCCTATTCCGAGGGCTACAAGAAGCACTCATTATTTTCACGAATAGAGTCCCAAGGTCAAGAGTTCATTCAAAGCTTCAAGTTTAAGGTATGCGGGGTTTTTCAACAAGAACACCCTTTCGTTCTTGTGCCCAAATTGACTTTTCTTTTATGAATATACATGATTTTACATGTTTTGATATGAATTTGATGCATGAATTTATACCCTATATGGTCTTACATGAGATTATGATACTCTCTATGTTTTGGAAGTTGAATTGAATGAGTATGATGACATTTTTGTACATAAAGCTGAATTTTTCAGATTTTAACGTGAGTTATATATTTTATGATGAAAAGCATGAATATTGAGAAAATTTAATATGATTTTGATGTATGAGACCTTGAGTCCTAATTGGGATTGTACTTTGAGAAATTATGTGCTATAAGCACAATGAGATTTGAATCCCAAAGCTAATTTTCTTTACCAAGATGTATGATTATAAAGCTGAAATTTTAAGTTTTAAGTGATTATTTTTGTGCTTATGTCATAAAGTATGAAACTTTGGAAGGTTTTATGGTGATATTGATGTATGTATTTTTGAAACCCTATTTGAGATTATTATTTTGAGAAAATCATACGTTATAAACACCTTGAGTTTAAATAATTTGACATGATAAAGAAGTTTTGACCTTGTGGTCGTAAAAAGGGTTGTTTTTGAAATCGAGATGAGAAAGGAAATCCACTTTTATTGATTTATTATGAATGGGTAGCATGATGGCTCCCGTTGTGAATTGTTAAAATATTTATTAGTGGATTTTCTTTTGAAAAGATCTGAGCTAAGTCTGAGAGTAGTCTTTAGCACCGAGTGAAAGGTATAACAGGATTGGTACTTCCCTAGAACTACGTGCCCCCATAGGTTGTGAGCTTGAGGCTGATTTATATATAGTGATTACTAGGGAATGAAAGATTAAGGTCCTACTCCAATGGCAAGGATAGGACAGCTCTCCCCAACGTGGGTTGGATGTTGGACTCCATGTAACTCACATGGTTTATGTCGGTTATGAGAGACTCCCAATGTGTGTATGTGTATTCTCCTATCTAATATGAAAATTCTTATTCTTCTATCTGAGATGAAAACATATTTGTTTGAAAGACTGAGTTTGAGAAAGTCATTGTTTTTGAAAGATTTAATGAACATATATTCCGAAGAGGATTTTTATGAGATTTGATTGCTTTGATGATTTGGAATTGAGATGGAAGTGAATTGAGATTTATTATGATGACTCATATGTTTCACCCGATATATTTTACTCTCTTATGATTATGATGATTTTAATTCAAGCTAAGTGAGTCATTTATATCAGCATGCATAATTTTATAAACTGTCATGATATTAAGATATTATTTTATATATACATTGCACCCCCATATGATCGATACGTTTCCATGGTACTGGCCCACATATTTGTATGTGGGCTACATTTTCTTGGAATGTAGGTACAAGGTTTAGTGTACATCTTCAGATCCAGTCAGTTCGCGGCATCCAGTCAGCAGGTGATGAGTTCTTTTGATTCAAGGGCTTGAGTTAGTTATACAGTTCGAGAAATGTTGTATTTTGTTTATTCAGCCGTATTGAGTTGGGATAGTCGGGAGTCATGACCCAGCTACCTATAGTCAGTACTAGTAGAGGCTTCATAGACAGTCAGTAGAAGTTGAAATATTTCATTTTAGTTTTGGTTGTAAAAGTAGAGTTGTAATCTTGTAAATTCAGTTTTGTATCTATCATATTCAGAAAAGAGTTATTTTCTGCAGATTTGTATAGATTTATACTTTTTGTTTAGTTGCTTATGAGTCATGCCAGTAGAAGGGTTAACTTGGGGTCACTTGTGATCCTAAGCACCATGTGACGTCTCGGGACCTAATTTCGAAGAGTTACATACTTGGTATCAGAGCACAGAGTTCAAGTGTCCTAGGATGTCTATGAATCTGTGTCTAGTAGAGTCTTGCGGAATGGTACAGAGACGTCTATACTTTTCTTTGAGAGGCTACAGGGCATTTAGGAAATGTCTCCATTCTTTCAAGTCTTAAATCGTGCTATAGAAAATTTCTCCAAGAAACTTATATAGATTCTCATCTTACTCTAGTCAGGCCATCTCTGCCTTATTTCCAAGGTATCAAAAACAGTTGAACTTCATTCTCCATAGATAGTTATGGGACTGTAAGAGAGCTAGAAATATCCTGTCAGTAATTTTGAGTGTCAAAAATTGAAGTGCTTTATCAGGCCTATGAAAATCATGCACAAAGCCTGAGTCAGATGTGCTTTCAAATTTCTCCTCATAATCCATAATGATAATCTATACTTCTCTATCTATGTTCTTGAAGTAACATGTTCGGTAAGTTCTAGTTCCTCCCCAGATAATGCTTTTATAATTGCTAGCAGAAGTTTCAGAAGTTTCATAAAGCGGCTTGAGAGAAGCCTTCTAGTATGTTATAAGTCCATCAGATTTGAAGTTATACCCTTGTTCTTATGAGTTATTTAATTAAGATGGAGTAAGGTGTATTCTTAAATCATTGAATGCTGTATGTCAAGTTTCTATCTCTTGTTTTATGTAATCTTGTTATCATTATGTTTGTGAAAAATCAAAGTCTAGCGAAGCCATGTGAGGCCTACTTCGATTCACTAGCATAGTTGCTTTGTTATTCATATAATTTTCTTGTTCAAAATACAAAACCAAAGTCTAGTGAAGCCGTGTGAGGCCTATTTCTATTCACTAGCAACTTGTAGTTTATCTTGTTGTTCTAGTGTTAGTTGAAAGTGTGGGTTTCTGTGCAATGACAGAAGTAGTAACGTTTAGTTGAAAGTCATGTGTTAGTTGAACTTGTGGGTTTAGAAGTGCAGAGGCAAGAATGGTGGTAAGGGCGATTTATTGAATATGTATAGCAGAATTTTTACTTATGATTGAATTAGTAATGAAGTGATATACCCTTGTTTGTTAGTTTAGTGAAGTTAGAGAAGGAGATTATTAGTTAAGGTGGATTGTTATTTGCTTGAAGCATGAAAAGAGTTATTGATGGTATTTGTTGTGCTAGGAAAGTATAGGTTTTGATGGAAGTACTTGGTGGTTGAGTATTGTTAATTTAGGCTTTCCTCAGATTGCAAGAGGAAATTTAGTTGAAATTTATAGAGCTATGAAAGTAATTTAGGTGTGAAGATGGGTAAATAGTAATGATCTGAATAAGGAGGATGTGTTAACAGATTATGAATAAGATAGGCCATATGATTATGATCGATTGTCATTGTATACTAGTTTTTCTTAATGCTATATTTTATAGTTTTGAAGTGAAAATTGTGTGTGAGATTGGGTTGTAAATCATGTTTAGCTCTAGGCATTAAGTTTGAACAGTTGATGGTTCAGTTGTTGATGCTAGTTATATGGAGGTGATCTAGTAGGCCTGCACAGTGTATGGAAGAGTGTAAGATCATGTGTTCGTAATTAAGTATGGTGTAGAGGTGTACCCAAGGTGCTATGAGGCTGCATTATTTTTCGAGGATTATTGCATATTGTGGGTTAGTAGTAACGTTGAGTTTCTAGGTAGAGAAAGGCTAGTTAGGTAATTTATGATGTTCTTGAAAGCTAAGTTAAGGAGTTATGTTTGAAGATATTGAGCCTTTTAAGTATGATTATTATTCTCATGGTTTGGGAAAAATATAAGTATAGAAGTGTGATCTTGGTAGGCTATGATTATGTGATTAGAGATGTAGATATGGTTGCAAATGAGAGTATAAGTCTTTGATGATGATTATTGAAGTTAGGAATTAAGGATGGCATATGGATGGGTTGTTCAAGATGAAGTCGGTCAGTTCAAAATTAGTTTATTCTTGCGAGTTTAGCATTTATTTGTAGATCTTAGAATGATGAAATTATGGCTTAATCTCGAGAATATGTGGAGTATGCCTTTAGGGGTATTTGCCTTACAGTTATATGTGGTTTTAATGATAGGCTTGAATGTCATGTTGGGTGTAAGATGATGTATGCAATATGCACTAGTGAATCCATATCAAGAGTTTTAAATTAGTCATTGAAGTGGTGAGGCATGTTATGCTTAGGGTGTTAGCTCTAAGAAGATATAGAATATTGAACCTTGTCGTTTAGACTAGTATTGTGGTTTGGCATGTTATATCTTGTGATTTAATGTTATGCTTGATCATGGTGAAAGAACTTAGTTTAGTTTAGACCTTAGTAGAAAGATTTCGCTGTGCCAATATGAGAATTATAAGTTGAATCAAATGAGTATAGTATTGAAGGGGAATAGTATAGTTGAGAGAGCATTCGACAAGTGATGCTAAGCTTGAAAGTAAGAAGTTACGTTGCCTACAGCCTAGAAATCCTATCCTAGTTTATGAGTTATATAATTATATTTCATGCTATAGAGTTATATCAATGTTGTAATTCCTTAGCCAAATGTCTTGTTCAGAGAATGCCCAAAATTCTTTGCTCCCTAATGTCAATAGAATTTCGTAGAAAAGTGCTGAAGAAATACTCCATTTGAGTATGGGTAGTCAGTATGATCCAGTCCATATAGCCTGCAGTCTAGTTAAGCAAGCAAGGAGATAAGCTCCTATAAATTCTTAATTTTTCAGCTAGTCTTACTATCCGCAATCTTATACGTATGTACATTCCAAGAGGCAATGTGTTTGCGTCCAATTAAACTATGAATTTAGCTCAATTCATGCATCAATTTTAGTTTCAGATATTAAGTCATGATTCAGTTCGTAAGTATCTTGTGTAGTATCACAATCTCTTCCTAGTATTTTCATCAAATTATTATCATTCGGGGACGAACAATCCCAAGAGGGGGATGGTGTAATACCCCGAGTTTTCATGTCATAAACCTCTCATCCTTTCTCATGAGATCAGATCCAGTGCAAAGTAATGGTTACTTATAAGTTGACACTCTCGTTTCTATCTTAGCCATATAGTTATTTTTCTTGAGGATTCATGCACTTGTAGACCAGTTCAGTAGCTCATTATTCTTGAGATCCAATGATTCAGTTCTATCAGTTACACATGATAGCTTGAAGACTAATATTCCTCTGTGTTTCAGGTGAATTATCCACATTCGAGGATGAATGTTCCCAAGGGGGAGATAATGTAATACCCGGTATTTTTGTGCTAGAATTCTAACCGTCGTTCCTTCGCGTCTAAGCTCTAATACAAGTGATTCTCACATGAATACAAGTTGCATGATCATTATCGTAGTCTATGGAGTAGTTTAGAGGTGAAAAATGTTCATAGGAATGACCTAGAACAAAGTTGAGCTAAGACCAATTAATTCATCCAAAGTTTGACATTCGATTCTATAAGGTTCAACTTCAAACGTGTATATCTCTTAATATACATGGAATTTTTCAACTTCAGAGCTATGTTCTGGTGGGCTATTGTTAGATTGAGGTTGATGCCAATTTAGATAGTCACAGGGTTGTGTTGGTGGCTAGTTTAATTTCAGGGCTGAAGATTGATTTCGGCCAAATAATTGATGATGAATTGTTTGTAAGGTCACATAAGGTGGAAAGTGCACTACCGTTCCCATGTCTAATAGTGGAGTTATGCAGGCAAGCGAATGTGCCCTAGATTCGAGGTGTTGATAATGAAATTCGGGCAACACATAGACAAGACATTGAGAAATCAAAAGATGATTTAAAGTTTGAGATGCGGGTCAATAAACCCCCAGCCTATCAGACGCAATCTGTGCCAGCCCCAAATACTTTAGAAATTCCTTTAGGTATCCCCTTACCTATCACTAATTATGTGCCACCATACTATGTGTCACCTAGGACATCTGCAGGGTCAGGGTCTGCACCACCAATAGGTAGGGTAGATTATGCAGAATATAGGTTGACACAGGAAAACTTTACCAAGTTTGTGAAGTTGCAGAAGAAGTTTTACAAACAGCTGGACGTATGGGCTTCGCAATTCAAACCTTTTGTTGATCAAATTATGGTAGAAGCAATCCGTCCATTACAAAACATTCAGATAGGATGGATCACATGGAAGAGATAATCAACAAAAGGTTGGATGCATTGTCTATTTCAGATCTTCCTAAGTTTATGGCAGAGTTTAAACAGGCACGGGCTGACATAGCAGAATTGAAGAGCAGGTAATCTCAGCAGTCTGTTTTTTTACCCAGCCCTAGTGATAAGTGATAAAGATAAAGGAATTATTGATTTGATGGGAAAGCCGTTGAAAGACAAAGGCAAGAAGGTGCCGCGAGGGTTTTGTTGCCGATGTTCTTTTCTGTGGGGGTGGGTGTACTTGTACCACAAGGGTTTTGTTGCTGATGTTATTTTTCT
This sequence comes from Capsicum annuum, assembly GCF_002878395.1. NCBI lineage: Eukaryota > Viridiplantae > Streptophyta > Magnoliopsida > Solanales > Solanaceae > Capsicum > Capsicum annuum. The sequence goes on along the minus strand of NC_061122.1, from coordinate 226,311,503 downwards.
CCCGTGTGCTATCTAGTAGAACCAGCATGTCTAGGATTGCATGTTATTTTCTTAGGTTGTGATGTAAATATCTGCTTGTTAATGTTTATTTATAAAAGTATCTTTTATTTTAGCATCTTGCTGTGTATATGGATGATGAATGATGTTAGCATAAGGATATGAACTTGTAGGTATAATCATTTACTCCTATCATTTAGCATATGTGAGCAACCTTTAGTGACTCTGTAATTGACACTAACATGTAAGATATGCACAATCATGTGATGGAAATCCTAAGAGCAGTAGGATGAGTTTGACTCAGTTGCCTGTGTGTGAGAGTATTTGTGTTAGTTCTTGCATAGTGTAATATCTAGAACTTTCCCAGTTCATTGATGTTGTCGTGTGGTTGATTCTATAGGATAGGATAGTAGGCCTCCTTGTACTTTCAGTCCACTTAGCCAAAATAATTAACCCCACCAAAAATATTTTTCCATTTTTGAACCCTTTTTGAGCTTGTATTAGTTTTCTTTATCACCAATAACTCCAATTAACTCTCTTTAAGTTTTTAACACCTAACTCTGGCCCTGGTCCAATATTGGGCATTATGCACCTTAACTTAGGCAAAACACCTAAGTTGAGGGTGGCTATTGTTAAGATATTAGCCGGCTAACGAAAAGTTGGTTTAGAACTTAGTTTTAAGCATTTGGCCCTGACCTATTCAAGGTATTGTGCACCGTAACCGACTGCATCAGCATAAGTTGGGGGTGGCTGATGCTTATATAAAAAAGAGAGCGAGGGTGGTAAAGTGTGAGTGAATAATAAGGATTATAACTGAGCTGGTAAAGTAGTAGCCTTGGTGAGTAGAATTCAAAGGCAAAGAGAGTTAGTCTGAAAGTTGATTTATTTTTTCCAAAAATTATCCTTACCTTACCCCGGAGCCTCATTACAAGCCTGAAAAAGACCTGTTTGATCTTGGAGAATCAACCATAAGGAAGCGTTAGATGATAAGGGCAAGCCTATGGGTATGTAGACTATGTTTGTAACTTCTTTATTGAGTGTCACAGTCTTAATTGTGTCCACAAGATATAATGAGTGGTGGACTTCATTGGCTGTGAGGGCAACTTGAGTTACACTTAATTATGCTGGCTCTGTAGGATATGATGTCCATGATTGTGTGTGTGTACTGAATATTGAAACAAAGCCGGTCATATATCCTGATGTGTTGAGCCCATATGAGTGGGATGACAAGTGAATGGTTGTGTGAAATCTAGTTCAATAGTTGATTGCTTGTCATTGTGTTATTCATGCGTGCAATTTGGTGCTGAGTTGCTTGAGGACAAGCAATTGTCTTAAGCTGAGGGTGTTGATATTCAGGCTTTCAACGGAATATTTTACATCATTTTCAAGGGATAATTGTATGTTTTCAAGAAACCAATGTTGTATTTAATCCTGGATTTTAGTGTTTCAGGGTAAGGAGTTAGCTGAAGGAGAAAAATTAGAAAAATAACAGAAAAAAGCCACCGACGGTCAAACTGGCGGACCGCCAGCCATGCGACAGACCGCCGGGCTGACCGTCAGAGATTAATAGAAGGAATCAAATGCATAACCTCTACAACGGTTCAAGTGTCAAACCGTCAACCATCCGACGAACCGCCAACTTGGTTGTCGGGACAAAATAGAACATGACTTTTTGGAGAATAAAGTAACAGCAAGCGCGCCGGACCGCTGGACCAGCGACGGACCGCCGACTTAAATGTCAACCCTTATCTATAACATGACATTTTAGGACTATTAATGATGGTCCACTCGACGGACCGTCAGTCTATCGATGGGCCGTCGATGAGATCGTCAACTTGGACGCGGCTTTTTTGAGTTCAAATTTTAAATCCTCTACACCTAGGAACATCTAAATACACAGTTTAGGTTTTATTTAGATATATCTTTTTATCATTTTTCCAATGGGAGAAACTGATTGTAACATAGTTTTCCCTGAGTATTAAGCTAGAATTGCGGATCTGAACATTTTATGCATATTTTCTTCTGATGATTCAAGAATAAATCTTGTGATTTTTGTAAGTATTTGCTGAACTATTTATGAGTAATACAATGACTTTTTCTTTTTCTTCTATGGAAATGTGTGGCTAAGCTCCCATAACTAGGGTTATGGGAGCCTTGATGTGAAAAACTGATTGGGGTTGTGAAAACATTTGATTTTCATGGTTAACTAAAGTTGTATAAAACCCTTCTTCACAATAATGACATTTCTTGGTTGCAAACTTGAAGGGTGAGTCACAAAACATCACTTGTTCGAATAGAAAAGTGTTTGTTGGAAAAAAAAAAGAGGTTTGCATGGACTCTAAAGGCTTTAACCTTTAGGTTAAGGGTTGATGCCTTAACGGAATCAACCCACATGAGAGAATAATTGAATAAATTAACGCATTCTTTAAGTTTGAGAGAATTGAAGGATATTCTACTCATTTAGGTTGAGAAACAAATGGGTAAATTATAGGATTCAATAACTCTTACAATTGAAGAGATTAATTAGAAATTCAAAATAATTCACAACCCTAGCTGCTTGAACATCTTGGTAACCATAACTCTAGTTTCTCTACTCTCATTGAATTACTATTTGAAATAAGAATCACTGTCTGGAACACTTTCTGATACAAATAACTAGATAAAATTTACAAACCAAAACCCCCCTTTAATTTGGAACCTTTGATTAATAGTCTAGTAACAACCACAATACATAGTGAACATAGTATTCCCTGTGGGATTCGACCCCAACCTAGTTGGGTTATATATTTGAAAACGACCGCTTACTCACTCGTAAGAGAGGTGTAATTTGGATGTATCAACATTTCACAAGTTTGATACGGTTGAAGGTATCTTCCAAGTGGCTCTTGAGAGTGAAGGTAGCTTACAGAGAGGTCGTCGTTTAAGGCAAAGGGACAATCAACCTCAGGTTGGCCTAGAAGCAAGGAGATGGCTCAATCCTCCTCGGGTTGGCCCAAAAACAAGGACCAACCCATCACTACAAGGCTATCCAAGCCCAAAATAGTCCACAAATTCCCTCCAAATCAAGAAGCTCACAAGTATCCTAATCCTAAAGGGTTCCAATGTTTCAAGTGCCAAGGTTGGGGACGTAAAGCCAATAAATGTCCAAACCAATGTAATGTGATCCTAAGGGAAGGAAGGTTGTATTACCTTGGTGAGGAGGTGGGTATTGAGAGAGAGGAGAATGAGGTCGAGCCTCAAGATGGAGAGGAAATTGAGGATGAGCCACATGATGATGGGGAAAATATTTATCCGCAAGAAGGAGAGTGTGTGGTTCCAAACTTTGTAGTGAGGCATGCCATGATTAGTAAGGAAATAGATGATCCTAGCCAAAGGGAGAATCTATTCCATACTAAGTGCCTTGTGAAGGGTAGTGTGTGTACATTAATGATATATAGTGGTAGTTGTGCAAATGTTGTTAGTGTTGCCATGGTGAACTTCTTGAAATTGCTTACTACACCTCATACTAGTCCTTACAAGTTGCAATGGTTGAATGAATGGGGTGAATTGAAGGTCACAAGGCAATGTGTGATACGGTTTAAAGTAGGAAACTACCATGACGAAGTGCTTTGTGATGTGATACCAATGCAAGCTTGTTACTTGTTGTTAGGTAGACCTTAAAAATATGATAGATCTACCAAACATGATGGAAGTTCTAATCGATATAATCTTGAGAAGGACGGCCTAAAGGTCATACTTTACCCTCTCTTGCCATCACAAGTAAATGAGTTGTACCAAAAGATGAGAGAATTGAAGAAAAAGGAAAAGAAAACCAAGAGTGTAGAAAAAGGGGGAGAATTCGAGGGTGGGGCAGTGAGGGAATCTGGGGCTGCCTCAACATCAAATGGGAGAGAAAACATGGTGATGTTAGGTAGAAAGAAGGAACTCTTCATGGATCATGATGAGAAAACACCTATGCTTCTCTTGGCTCATTGTTTAAACACTAATCCCACCACTTCTTCTATTTCTCTTTTGATTACTCCTGTGTTGCAGGATTATGAAGAAGTTTTTTCCAAAGATCTTTCGCAAGGGTTGCCCCCACTACGGGGTACTGAGCATCAAATTAACTTTGTGTCGGGCTCACAATTTCCAAACAAGCCGACTTATAGAAGCAACCCTACGACACCAAAGAACTACAATGATAAGTTGAAGAACTTCTCAGCAAAGGGTACATCAAAGAGAGCATGAGTACATGTGTGGTTTCGATATTATTAGTGCCAAAAAAGGATGGAACTTGGAGTATGTGTGTGGACTGCCGAGCCATGGTAAAATATCATCATCCTATTCCTAGATTAGATGGCATGCTTGATGAGTTGAATGGTTCTTGTATATTTTCCAAGATAGATTTTCAGAGTGGTTATCACCAAATTCGTATGCAACCCAGTGATGAATGAAAAACCTCTTTCACGACCAAATTTGGTCTCTATGAATGGATGGTTATGCTATTTGGCCTAACCAATGCTCGAAGTACTTTCACACAGCTAATGAATCATGTGATGAATCGTTTTATTGGAAAGTTTGTTGTTGTTTATTTTAATGATGTCTTGGTATATAGAAAGTCCATAGATGAGCATGTATTGCATTTACAAAGTGTCTTTGATGTGCTTATAAAAGAGAAGTTGTATGCCAATCTTGAAAAGTGTTCCTTTGGTGTTAATGAAGTTGTTTTCTTGGGTTTTTTTATTAGTTCAAGAGGGTTCGAAGTGGATGAATCCAAGATAGACGCTATAAAAAATTGGCCAATCCCACAAACTGTTGGTGAAGTAAGAAGCTTCCACAGGTTGGATAGTTTTTATAGAAGGTTTGTCAAAGGATTTAACACCATAGCCGCCCCCTTGACCGAGTTCATTCAAAAATACCAACCATTCAAGTGGGGTGAAGAGCGAACTAAGGCTTTTGAAGCTTTGAAATCTATGCTCATTTTCGCGCCTTTGTTACAGTTTCCCAACTTTGATAAGACGTTCGAAGTTAAATGTGATGCTAGTAAAATAGGCATAGGGTTTGTTTTGATGTAAGACTTAAAATCCATTGCTTATTTTAGTAAAAAGCTCAAAGGTGCTACTCTAAACTACTCCATGCATGATTTAGAGTTGTATGCCTTGATTAGAGCATTGGACAATTGGCAACACTAATTGTGGCCCAAGGAATTTGTGATCTGAACGTACCATGAATCCTTCAAACACTTACGGGCACAAGACAAGCTTAACAAATGGCACGCCAAATGGATTGAGTTTCTAGAAACCTTTCCTTATGTTATTCAATACAATAAGGGTAAGGACAATGTGGTTGCCTATGCCTTGTTTAGAAAATATGTACTTGTGTCCACTTTGTCTTCAAAGTTAATGGGTTTTGAGAGCCTAAAGGCGTTGTATCCCGAAGACCTTCACTTTGCTCCTATCTTTAGGGAATGCAAAGAATTGGGTAGGGACAAGTGGGTTTCGAATAGGGGTTCAAATCCCTATGCCAATTTTTATGGTTACTTGTTTAAAGGTAGATGATTGTGTGTACCTTCTAGCTTTTAGAGAGAGTTTTTTGTGAGGGAAGCACACGATGACAATCTAGTGGGTCATTTTGGGATTGATAAGACCCTTGGATATTGGAGGAGAAATTCCATTGGCCTATAATGACAAGGATGTGGCTAGGATTTATGGCCAATGTGTAGATTGCAAGGGAGCCAAGTCTCGGCTCCTTCCTCATGGGTTGTACACCAACTGCCCACTCTTTACGTCCTTGGATTGATATATCTATGGATTTTGTGTTAGGATTGCTGAGGACTAGACGAGGTAGGGATAACATTTTTGTTGTGGTTGATCGATTTTCTAAGATGGCACACTTCATTCCTTGCTCAAAAAGTGAAGATGCATCAAGTTTGGATTCTTTATTTGTTGAAAGTATTGTCAAAGTGCATGGTGTTCCGAGGACCATTGTAAGTGATAGGGACTCTAAGTTCCTTAGTCACTTTTGGAATTCAATATGGGGTAGGCTTGACACTAGATTGCTATTCTCTACATCTTGTCACCCATAAACCGATGGCCAAATCGAGGTTGTAAATAGGACTTTGGATTCTATGCTCTGATCAATGGTTAAAGGCAAAATGACTTCATGGGAGGACCACCTACCTTTGGTGGAATTTGCATACAATCGGGTTATACACTCAAGTACGGGAATGACTCCCTTTGAGTGTGTATACGACATCAACCCCTCACCCCTTTGGATTTAAATCCTTTGCCAAGTGATCTTATGATTAGCTTATATAGAAGCAAGAAGGCTGAAGCCATGAAGAAATTGCATGAGAATTAGCAAAAGCTTGAGAAGAAGAATCAAGAGATTTCTAAGAGAGCAAACAAGAGGAGAAGAAAGCTTATTCTTGAACCAGATGATTGGGTTTGGGTGCACCTTAAAATACCGGTTTCCTTTACAAAGGAAAACCAAGTCGATACCGAGGGGTGATGGTCCCTTTCAAGTACTAGAAAGAATCAATCATAATGCCTACAAAATTAACCTTCCCCCGGAATATCAAGTGCACAACACCTTCAACATAGGTGACCTCTCTCCTATTGCCACAGTTGAGGATGAATATCCACCAAATTTGAGGATAAATTTCCTTCAAGATGGAGAGAATGATACAAGTACAACTAGCTCAAGACTATTCACACGTAGCCAAGCTCGGGAGTTACAAAAACCCCAAGCCATATTCATGCAAATGGCCGTGTGTGAGTGTGTAATTAATTCATCTAAGGGATTCCATGTTTTGAAGCGTGAAGAAGAGCTTTGAAGTGTAAGTTTATTACACTCCAAAGCCACCCAAGACCAAGGCTAGAATGGTCATTTTCCTTTTATTTTGTTGAGGACTATATATAGACAATATTAGGGATATTTATTTCACTTAGTTCATTCATGATATTTCTAGACAACAAATACTTGTAATATTTTGGAACTTCTCTCTTCTATTGGAGAAGCTCAAATACGAAACTCACAAGTAGAGTGATACTTGTGTTGTATCTTAGCTAGAAACTAGGATCTTGAGGTCATAGAGTTCTTCTTGGTCCAAGTAAGAACTTGGTGTTGATATTCTTTAGTCTTAGGGTCCTCTCTTGTTGTTAGGGTTCTTAGACTCTTGAATATTGTATGTCAAGTTACTATCCTTCTTTTAATCTTGTTAATATTGTGTTGTAGGAATCTTGAAGTCTAGTGAAGCCGTGTGGGGCTCTTTTGATTCACTAGAATTATTAATGACTTGCTTTTTCTTGTTGTTAATCTCATATCCTTGTTCTAAAAAGATGATTCTTGAAGCCTAGTGAAGGCGTGTGTGGCCTATTTCGATTCACTAGCACTTGTTGTTTATCTAGTTGCTCTTGTTGTTGTTTGTTTCTTATTTTGTGAAATTGATCTTGTATCACCAATGGTGAAAACATAACCTGTAAGGGACCTCCTTTTATCAAGGTCTCCTTCAAAATTAGAATCAACATACTCAATCACTCTATCTCTATTTTTCCCAAACTGCAAACAAACATCCGCAGATCCATGCAAGTATCTGAAAATCCACTGAACCGTTTTCCAATGTTCTTTGCTATGACTTTCCATGTATCTGCTAATTGCACTGACGACATAAGATAAATCTGGTCGGGAACACACCATTGCATATATAAGAGACCCAACGACACTAGAGTATGGAACTCGAGACATATAGTCACGCTCATCATCTATTTTTAGAGATAACTTGGTTGAGAGTTTGAAGTGTGCTGCCAATGGAGTACTGACAGGTTTGACATTTTGCATAGTGAACCTGTGAAGCACTTTCTCAATATATATTTTCTGACTCAAGTATAACTTACAATTCTCTCTATCCCTCAGAATTTACATGCCAAGAATCTTCTTTGTTGCTTCGAGATCCTTCATCTCAAACTCCTTACTGAGCTGGGCTTTGACTTTTATTATGTCTCTCATATCCTTTGTTGCAATCAATTAATCATCAACATACAAGAGAAGATACAAGAACGAACCATCACTTGCCTCCTTGAAGTAGACATAGCTATTATAACTACTCCTCCGAAACAAATAAGAGGTCATAAAAGAGTCAAGCCTCTTATACCACTATCTGGGCGACTGCTTTAAGCCATAAAAATACTTTTTCAGTAAGCATACAAGTCCTACTTTCTTGAGACTAAAAAACACTCTAGTTGCTGCATATAGATGTTCTCCTCAAGTTCTCCATGTAAGAATACAGTTTTGACATCCAACTGCTCAAGCTCAAGATTATACATGGACACAATACCAAGCAAACACTAATCGAGCTATGCTTTACAACTGGAGAAAAAACATCTGTGAAGTCAACACCTGAAACCTGACTGTAACCTTTAGCAATTATTCTTGCTTTGTACCTAGCATCTTCAACTCCCGATGTTCCTTCTTTCCTTTTAAATACCCACTTACAATGGACAACTTTCTTATCTTTAGGCAATCTCACCAGATCACATTTTTATGAAATATTTCCATCTCTTCCTGCATAGCAATCATCCATCGGTCGGAATCATCAAAACTTATTGCCTCTGAGTAAGAAGAAGGTTCTTTATCAAAATTAATACCTTCTGCTACATTCAATGCATAAGTAACCAAATCAGCTTTATCATACTTCTGAAGAGGTCTAATATATCTCCTAGGCCTGTCTTTAGCAACAAAATATTGTGGCGCCACTGGTGGTGAAGAATAAATAGTATCACTCTGTATCTCCTGGCTAGATTGAGAAGTAGGCACTGGTGTAGACTTTGCTCCAATCCGCAATTCAACGTGAGTGCTTGAGTTTTGTTGATTCATGTCACTAAGATCATCTGAGGGCGAATCACTAGATTCGGAGGAAGTCCGAAGCATAGCAGTTTCATCAAACACAAAATCCCTGCTAATTATAACCTTTCTATTTTCTGGACACCAAAGCTTATAACTTTTAACACTAGGCTTATAACCTATAAATAAGCACTTGACAGATCTAGGTTCCACCTTTCCATTATCAACATGAGCATACGCGGGACATCCAAATATCCTGAAATCAGAGTAACTAGCAGGAGTACCAGACCATACCTCTTATGGGGTCTTTTAACCAATCGCGACTGAGGAAGAGCGGCTAATAAGAAGACAAGCCGAGGAAGCAGCTTCGACCCAAAAAGACTTGGGTAAACCAGCATTAGAGAGCATACAAAACACCTTCTCAATTATAGTCCTATTGATTCGTTTGGCCACATTATTCTCCTACGGAGCATGACGAACTGTTAAGTACCTCACAATTCCTTCTAACTTGCACAAAACATTAAATTCATTAAAAAAAACTCCAAACCATTATCAGTTCGAAGGCGTTTTACCTGCTTCCCTGTTTGTTTTTCAATTATAGTCTTCCAATCCTTGAAAGTAGGCAACACATTATTCTTTCGCTTTAGGAAAAACACCCAAACTTTTCTAGAACAGTCATCATGTAATTAGAACCTCCTCTAGAAGGTACTCTAGAAGGACCCCAGAGATCAGAATGAGTATAATCAAGTGTGCCTTTAGTTGAGTGGATGGCTTTAGTGAATCTGACTCTTTTCTGCTTCCCAAAAATGCAATGCTCACACAAATCCAATTTTTTAATACTCTGGCCATCAAGAAGACCTCTCCTGCTTAGTTCAACCATCTCGTTTTCACTCATATACCCTAGAAGCATGTGCCAAAGTTTAGCAACGTCACTTTCTGATAGAGATGAGGTAGAAACAGCTGCATCACCTATAATCGTAGAGCCTTGTAAGACATATAAATTTACAGTCTTTCTCTATCCCTTCATCACAACAAGAGCACCTTTAGTAACCTTCAGTACTCCACCTTCACCAGTGTACCTATATCCGTCCGAATCAAGGGTACTCAAGGAAATAAGATTTCTTTTCAGATCTGGGACATACCGCACATCACCAAAGGTCCTCATAACCCTATCAAATAACTTAATTCTGACTGTTCCAATACCAGCTAGCTTACAAGGTGTGTTATTTCCCATTAACACGACACCTTTAGAGACTGTTTCATATGTTGTAAACCAATCCCGATTGCGACACATATGAAATGTGTAAGCTGAATCAAGAATCCAATCCTCACAGGGTTTGGAGTTACCATCAGAAACTACCAAGAGTTCTCCATCACTACCACCATCTTCAATAAAACTGGCTTCACCGAACTTTTTTAGTTGGTTTTCTTCGGTTTTAGATCTTCTTTTTTCTCTCTATTCTGTAACTTATAGCAATCGAATTTGATATGTCCCTTCTTCTTGCAGTAATTACATATTTTGTTTCTATTTTTAGATTTTGACCTAAATCTATCATCTTTCCCAGAGTTTTTCTCATGAGTCCTTCCTTGAACAATGAGATCATCTCCTTGAGTCTCCGACCCATTCATAAGATGTTTCATCTACTCCTTAGAGAATAACGCATCTGATAACGCTCAAATTACACTCTTGAATGGGTGTAAGCGATCGCTGTCAATATAAAACCCAACTAGGTTGGGGTCGAATCCCACAGGGAATAGGGTGTGAACTTTGATTTGTTTACGAAAGATTTTACTGGTAGTTTACTGCTTTCGAAAGATGGGGATTTAAGTTTACGGTGTGTTAAATATCACTTTCAATACTTCAGTGTTTGTAATCAAGATAAATGGGAAACCAGAGCTATGTTCACCAAAGGTTTCGGGAATTTACAGATACTAGATAATGCTAGAGATTCTTGGAATGAGTAGAACAACAGAATATCCCTGACGATTATACTGTCTGACTTATCTATCGACCTCACCAGCAATTTATTATCTAATTCTCTCAAACTTAGATAACTTATCTATTTCCAATAGGATGTTATCTCAGGTAGATTAATCCAGTTACGACATTAATCATTAAACAGAAGGTTGGTATCTTCCGAGTCCCTGTTGATAATTCACGTCATCTAGTCTATTTCTCCGTTAGAAACAAATAAAACCTAAGGCATAACCTAATATTTGCAACCACTAGATTTTAGTTAAAACAACAGAATCTCAAGATGTTTTACTACTTTTTGAATCCGTTAAACACCTAGTATCATATCAAACCCTAATCCAGGGATCTCATAACTCCGGCTAATGAAATTAGCCACTCATGATTTGATGAAAAAAATAACAAGTTGAATTCATGATTATAATGATAAACTTACGAATGGATAGAAAACAACAAGTAGTTCCTCTAATTTAATCACAAGGTAGAAACTCCAAAAATAGTTGATACAAAAACACAAGAATATTTTATGAAAGAGAGCAGAAATACGAGTCTCTCTTCTTAGAGTTGATGTCTGATAGATGAATTATTCCATCAAAAACCCTAAAAGATGCTATTTATACAAAATCCTAATTAAGGAAATAAAATAACAAAATTAATAAAATTGTCCGGAATAGGTGATGCCCAGGTTGACGCCGCGTCAAGTTGACGCCCTATCACGGATGGCATCAGAGAGGCTTCAGTTGCCTTCAGGTTCTATCTTAGGCTGACGATGTGGTTGACGCTGCGTCAGGGATCTGACAGCGGATCACCGACGTCGTCAGATATCTTCTTCCCATGCTAACTTTCTGCTTAAGGCTGACGCCATTCTTGACGCCTTATCACGACTTTGACGTCACGTCACCGACGTCGTCAGAACTGCTCCTCAAACTACAACTCCCTGGTAAGGCTGACGCCAATGCTGATACGCTATGACGAGGCTGACAACTTATCACGGAGGTCGTCAGCCATGTTTTCTTCTATTTTGCTCAGATTTTCAACTCTTTTGCTCTATTATTGTTTATTCTCATTTCTTCAGCCTTTATATGCAATATCACGAGCAAACACATCAAAACAACAAGAGTTGCTTCAGAATTCACAATTATTTTGAGCTAAAAAGCATTAAATGTGCTAGCTTTTGCTCACACATCAACACTCTTAACTTAAAACAATTGCTTGTCCTCAAGAAATAACTAACTAAGAGAATACAACGAACATTCAGCAGTCAACAACCAATTTAGCTCAAAACTCAGTTTACCATCTCCAAGGTCAACCAACTCAAAATTACTGTGCAATTTATTGAAAAGCAACAATGTAACACAAAGGTTTCTACCCATGGCATCAACTAAGTACCGACAATCATGCATGTATCAATGTACACTACCCAAACAAGTAAGTAACTTAGCAAGATACTAGTGTGCCCTCACAACAAAGAAATTCCCCTTTTTTTCTCATGTCAGACATTAAAAATATAAACACGGGGATCATCACAAAAACACTCACTCTCAGAATGAAGTTTAAACTAGTGTGTGCCAAATACCATATGCTTGCCCTTATCATCATTACCAAGGTTTTCAGATAGGTACGCTAGGATCACTATAAGTCTTTCTTCGGCTTGTAACATAGGCTAGGGCTGGTATGATATTATACGGCATTTAGAGTGACTAACCTCTTTGGCACTACCTTAAATTGTGGGGTCCACTTATTAACCTCTTTTTCTCTCTTTTTCCTTTCTCTTCTTTTTCTCTTTTTCTCTTTTTTTTCACTTTTTCTATTTTCCTGATCACACTTTCAGGATGGGTGCACTTCTTCTTATTCAAGCAGAGTTTCTTTTCTTGCTCTTTTTCACCAACACCCAACCTTTTATTCTTTTTATTTGATTCTTTCTTTTCTACTCTACCCTTCTTCATACCCAACTTATATCACGCACCCCTATGATAGCCACCCTCAACTTAGGCTGTTTGCCTACGTTAAGGTGCACAGTGTCCAAGGAGGACCAGGGCCAAAATAGATTCATTATGATTTAAAAAGAGAAGGTGATAGGTATCATAGAAAGAAAAATGGTCAATTATGGCTCAAACCGGGATCAAGGGATATCATGCATTAGAGGAAGGTCATTTAGGCTAATAGTGACTTAAATTCAAAAACGGCCTATGATCATTTCTTAACCCCTATCTTTCAACTATGGTAAGACGAACCGCGTAAGTTCTAGATTTGACACTACAAAGAGAACTTAGTATAGTCTCTCACACACATGGCACACAAGCAATATCACTGGCTACTACCTATCTGGTTCATGCAATTGTTTAGCAGTGATGATCAGGTAACTAAACTAATGCCATGACAAGATGCACAGTGTTCACAATAAGGTGCAATTCATACAGTCATGCAAAATAAACCTTCGGAGAGGTGTTCAAAATCACAAAATCAGTTAATTGCCTACAGAACTTGTACTACTCCTAGTTATTTACAGAATATGCTACAACAACATGCTACCATACACCCTTAACTTAAAATCAAAACAAACTGAAACTAAAGGTTAGGGCATACCTGGAGTCAATCATGTCTTAAATCATGGGTCCTCGAACCTGCAGGAGTGTTATCCTCATCAGGAGCTTCTCTTTGCTCCGATTCAGCTATTCTACTAGATGAGGCTCCTATAGCCCTCACTCGCAGTGCTTCTTCCCATTTCTAGTTGTCCTCTCGGGATGCTTGCGTTGCCCTTTTTAGATTCGTTTTCTCCTGTTCTGTCAACTCATCATCTGCCTGCAATGTCTTCTCTGCCTTCTTCTTCTTCTTTACTTTTTTCTTGGCCTTGCTCTCATTCTCATCATCCTCTGATCTTTCTGACAACGTTTTTGATAAGTCATCACAGTTGTGATAGCCTATCACGAATGTCATCAAGACCACTTGACTTGTATTCTTTAATTTTTACCTTGACCTTTTTGTACCCCTTCAGTTCCTTCCTATTACTACCTAATTGAATAAAAACAAAATGCATGAAAATAAAATTTTGGGTTGCCTTCCAATAGCGCCTGATTTAGTATCGCAGCACGACTTGGTTATCTCGACTACTCAGACTTTGCCAAGATGTTGTATCACTACCTCATTACCACGTTCCTGGAATACATCCACAACTGAAAAGATGTTCATCTCCTCCAACTGCTTCATAAGAGGTTGCATTTTAAATCTGGCCTCCTTTTTCCCATATCTGAACTTGAGCTCATTGAGCTCCATATCAACCAATACTCTCTCCGTGGCTAATAATGGTCTACCCAAGAAGATGGGTACCTCAAAATCAACATCACAATCCAGTATCACAAAGTTTACAGGCAGAATAAAATCATCCACCTTTACCGGCACATCCTGCAATATACCAACCGGTCGCTTAACTAATCTATCTGCCATTACAAGACGCATCGTTGTGGGGGTAGGCTCCCTCAATCCAAGCTTCTTGCAGATATCAAGCGGCATCAGATTTATACTTTCTCCTAAGTCACATAAATCTTTGGTAAACTTTATGGACCCAACTATGCACGGTACGGTAAATGCTCCAGGATCAGGCTTTTTCTGCACTAAGGATTGTGAAGACACAGCACCACAGTGATAGATGTTGTCCACCGGCTCAAAACTTACCTTCCGCTTCTTTGTTAACAATTCCTTCATAAATTTAGCATAGTTCGGCATTTGCTCAAGTGCCTCTATCAATGGCACATTCACAGTCAGTTGTTTCATTATTGCCATGAACTTGCTAAATTTCTCGTTATCTTCTTTCTTTTTCAACCTCTGAGGAAATTGAGGTGGTAGTCTTGGCATTTGTTTTAATAACACTTCCTCTTTCTTGTCGTCTTCTTTCTCTGACATGTCAATAAAGCCATCCAGCTTCTCAGACTCCACTAGATTGCTTTCTTCCGATTTATCAACACTTACCTCCTTCTCCACAGCTTTGCCCATAGAAGGGCCAGATAACATCTTACCACTACGAGTGGTAATCGCCATATAAGAGCCATAAGTCCGCGGGTTCTGAACCGTATCACTAGGTAAAGTTCCAGCTTTTCTCTGACTCAGAGTAGCCAAAAGTTAGCTCATCTGCTGCTCCAACTGCTTAATAGAAGCTGAGTGTGAGCTAACTAACTAACTGAGGGTAGAAAACTCACTTTTCATATTAGTTACCCCCGAGTTGGTTGCCTCCACTCCCTTTAACAACTTTTCTATCATGTCCTCCATGGACATCTTACCAGAACTAGTTGTTGCAGCATCCCGACTTTCAGGAGGAATATACAAACCACTTCTGTCATTATTATTTCTCCAATGTCCCTGCTCCTTATCTTTATAATCAGGCTTGTCATAGAAAGTCCGACCTTGGTTCCCTTGGCTATTGCCTCGGAAACCCCCCTAATGCCTCACATAGTTTGCCTCAGCATCATCACCTACAGATACAGTACCCTGAGAGTCCACAGCCTTGACCATTTCAGTCTTTTCGAATAGCAAATGCTTAACAGCAAGTCCATCTGCGTCTTCAAATGGGCCATGTCCTGATCTCGCTCCTCATATCTTCTATGCTGCTCTGCAGTAATACCACCAGCAACAGCAGGGCTAGCCACTAGAGAATCCCTAATATGTCAAGCCTGACTCTGCTTGGTCATTCTATTCAGCATATCAGAAGTATCCAGAAAAGAAAGGTCAATGAACGAGCCACCTGCAGCGTTGTCGACAATTGGCTTTGTCACAGAGTTGAAAGCTCTGTATAAAGTCTCCATCAAGTACAAGTCTGTCATATTGTGGTTTGGACATTGTGGAAGTTTCTTCTTAAACCTTTCCCAAGTCTCATGCAATGCTTCAGTCGAAAGTTATCTGAAGTTGCTAATCTCGTCCCTCAACTGTACCCTTCTGGAGGGTGGAAAGGACCGTTCTAGGAACGCATCTTTCAACTATCTCCAGTTAGTTATAGAGTCTGGCTCTAACTCATTCAACCACATTGTTACCTCTCCAGACGTAGACAATGGAAATAACCTCAACCTGATCGCATTCTGGCTCACTCCCGAATTGTCAAAGGATTTGCAGATGGTGATGAAGTTCACCAAATGCATGTTCGGATCATCACCATGCAAGCCTCCAAATAACCCTTTCAGGTTCAGGAGTTGGATCATGGTACTTGTTATGCTAAACTTTGCACCTGGTGCCAACGGTGGCGGAATGATAGCACCCGTTGCACCAGCTTCGTCCATTCCTTCATCATCTTCATAAGCCTCATATTGCATAGGTTATTGACCATACCTTCCTCGGACTGGGCGATTTCGGTTGACGTTTTGTTGCATTGGTGCAGTAACTTGCTCAGCTCTCCTTGGGTTTTGAGGATTCATCAATTCCTCATCACCCAAGTCTTCATCATCAGGGTTATAGTGACGTGCTTGTTGACCCAAATTTTGCACATTCACCTGAGCCCTAGCTAAAGCAGCTAGTCTTTTTACTTCATGTTGTTCAGCCATTCTCCCAATTAGTTGAGGTTCCGAATTGATTGGTAATAGAGGTTCTCCAGAATTTTTCGTTCTTGGCATAAACAACATAGTACCTACAATAAAAAAAAAACAACAAATAAATATAAATCATGAAAACTTAACCATCAACAAATTTTCGCACATAAAATTTTCAGTCTACAACCGTATTCCCCGGCAACGGCGCCATTTTTGATAACGCTCAAATTATACTCTTGAATGGGTGTAAGCGATCGTTGTCAATATAAAACCCAACTAGGTTGGGGTCGAATCTCACAGGGAATAGGGTGTGAACTTTAATTTGTTTACGAAAGATTTTACTGGTAGTTTACTGCTTCCGAAAGATGGGGGTTTAAGTTCACGGTGTGTTAAATATCACTTTCAATACTTCAGTGTTTGTAATCAAGATAAATGGGAAACCAGAGCTATGTTCACCAAGGGTTTCGGGAATTTACATATACTAGGTAATGCTAGATATTCCCAGAATGAGTAGAACAACAGAATATCCTTGACGATTATACTATCTGACTTATCTCTCGACCTCACCAGACAATTTATTATCTAATTCTCTCAAACTTAGATAACTTATCTATTTCCAATAGGATGTTATCTCAGGTAGATTAATCCAGTTTCGGCAGAAGGTTGGTAGCTTCCGAGTCCCTGTCGATAATCGTCCTCTAGTCTATTTCTCCGTTAGAAACAAATAAAACCTAAGGCATAACCTAATGTTTGCAACCACTAGATTTTAGTTAAAACAATAGAATCTCAAGATGTTTTACTACTCTTTGAATCCGTTAAACACCTAGTATCATATCAAACCCTAATCCATGGATCCCATAACTCCGGCTAATAAAATTAGCCGCTCATGATTTAATGAACGAAATAACAAGTTGAATTCATGATTATAATGATAAACTTACGAATGATAGAAAACAACAAGTAGTTCCTCCGATTTAATCACAAGGTAGAAACCCCAAAAATAGTTGATACGAAAACACAAGAATATGTTACGAAAGAGAGCAGAAATACGAGTCTCTCTTCTTGGAGTTGATGTCTGATAGATGAATTATTCCATCAAAACCCCTAAAAGATGCTATTTATACTAAAGCCTAATTAAGGAAATAAAATAACAAAATTAATAAAATTGTTTGGAATAGGTGACGCCTAGGCTGACGCCGAGTCAAGAAGTTGACGCCCTATCACGAATGGCATCAGAGAGGCTTCAGTTGTCTTCAGGTTCTGTCTTAGGCTGACGATGTGGCTGACGCCGCGTCAGGGATCTGACGGCGTATCACCGACATCGTCAGATATCTTCTTCCCATGCTAACTTTCTGCTTAAGGCTGACACCATTCTTGACGCCTTATCACGACTTTAACGCCACATCACCGGCGTCGTCAGAACTGCTCCTCAAACTGTAAATCCCTGGTTAAGGCTGACACCAATGCTGATAGGCTATCACGAGGCTTACAACTTATCACGGAGGTCGTCAGCCATGTTTTCTTCTATTTTGCTCAGATTTTCAACTCTTTTGCTCCATTATTGTTTATTCTCATTTCTTCAACCTTTTCTGCAATATCATGAGCAAACACATCAAAACAACAAGAGTTGCTTCAGAATTCACTATTATTTTGAGCTAAAAAACATTAAATGTGTTAGCTTTTGCTCACATATCAGCATCATAGACTTTGTCTATTATCAGGGTATCACGACTATATAAAATCATATCCTTAAAGGTCGTGTATAATGCAGGCAGCGAACACAACAAAATCAACCCTAGATCTTCCTCATCGTACTTAACCTCCAGAGTCTCTAAATCAGAGACTATTTCCTTAAAGACGGATGGTGATCCTCCAAAGACGCACCCTCAAACATGCGATGGGAATAAAGTTGTTGCTTGAGATGCAACTTACTTGTTAGGCTCTTCGTCATACATAACGATTCCAGTTTCAACCACAACGCAGCGACAGTGGTCTCCTTTTAAACATCCTGTATAATCTGATTGGATAAATGAAGGTGGATCTGAGATAAAGCCTTCCGATCCTTACGCCATTTGTCCTCGTCCGTCCACGATGAAGGCATATTATCAAACCCTAATAGAGCTTCATCCAAATCTATCTGCGCGAGCACAACCCGCATCTTAACCTGTCATAATGAAAATCTGTTGTTGCAATCCAACAACAGAATATCATACTTCATGGTTGCCATCCCCGAGAAAATAATCGATCTTGCTCTGATACCAGTTTGTTATGAACGGGCAGAAAATAAGCAAGCCACAAGCAACAGAAAAAGACGAACACACAGATTTACGTGGAAACCCTTGCAGAAAAAACCATGGGCAGAGGCAGAGGAATTTTACTATGAAAGGAGAGGAATACAATATGGAGCACGACGTAATTTCTGAATGTCCAAAACCGATCCACTAATTGCACTTATATAGTATGTGCGTACAAATAGGTCCTAGACCCAAAAACATAAAGGTCGACCCGATCCCTACGCTACCGCCACAGACCCCATTGAAAATCACAAACATGGGTTGCACCGCGAAACTTTCAAGGCCGGATCAACAAAATTCGGGTCACAACTCTAACAATCTCCACCTTTACACGAATTCTAATTCAGAACTCAAATTCATTTCAAGACATTAGGGAAAAGTGCTTTGCCTGCGAGAATTTCTTATTCGTGATGTTTCGGTGATATCTACGATTTCGAACTTGTTTCCTGTATTAGCTAGCAGTGTGTTATCCCATTTTGTTGTGTGTTTTTATGTTTTTTGTTTGTTATATTGTTATCTATCCTGAGTATCGGAAACAACCTCTCTACTTCATCTGAGGTAGTGGTATGAACTGCGTACACATTACCCTCCCAAGACCCCACTATGTGGGAATACATTGGGTATGTCGTCGTTGTTGTTGTTACATATTTTGTTGTTCTTTGTGGTTGGGGGTGGGGAGGGGGGTGGGGTGAGGGGATCGTAACAGGTTATTCTTCGACT
Organism: Capsicum annuum; assembly: GCF_002878395.1. Classification (NCBI taxonomy): domain Eukaryota; kingdom Viridiplantae; phylum Streptophyta; class Magnoliopsida; order Solanales; family Solanaceae; genus Capsicum; species Capsicum annuum. Next base: position 226,292,190 of record NC_061122.1, on the reverse strand, counting down.
AGGTAGAACTGAGAAAATATTTTTGCCGAAAGAAATCAAAACAAAACTCCAATCAGAAGGTTGAATAAAATTACAACTTCAGGAGTAGCAGCTCCATTACTACACAATTTATTAAAGCATGTAGATACATATATAACTGCACGAAATACAGGTGAACTAGTTTTAGCATAATAGAAAAGTAACCATGAACGTTTCAACAGCAGATGCAAAAAACGGAGGAAAAAAAAATTGCTCTTCCAAATCTGTAAGTTCCTCTCAGCATACCTAGTACTTTCATTGTCTCCGCAATTTGGATCAGCTTAAGACACTGGTTGAGGTATTTTGGCGAGTGAGGCTTTTATTTTCTCTTCCGAGAATGACAAATCAACCAGGCTTCCCTGCAAATACTTATCATACGATGACAAATCAAAATGACCATGTCCACACATTGCCATGAGTATAACTTTCGATTCTCCAGTCTCTTTACACCTTAGAGCTTCCCTGATAGTGGCAGCTATAGCATGAGTCGGTTCTGGTGCCGGTATCAACCCCTCAGACCTTGCAAACTGAATAGCACCTGAAGTGGTAATTATATAATATATTCAAATGTCTGACTCGGCAACATTGGCTCATTTACAAAATTAGTAGGTAGTGGAGCGTTTTCTTGATTTCCGATGGGGTCTAGGCTTGGTGGTGTGTGTTGTGGTATTACCTTATTCTTGTAGTGTCCTGTTTTTGATTTCTAATCACCGTTTGTTATTTTTGGTGTTTCGGTTACTGCATGATTTTGTTGTTGTTATGTTTTTGTACTGTTGTTTCCCTTTTCATACCTATGATTTGGTGTACTAGAGCTGAGGATCCTTCGGAAACATCCTCTCTACCTCTCGAGGTAGGAGTAAGGTCTGCATACACTTTAACCTCCCGAAACTCCACTTGTGGGATTTAACGGGGTATGTTGTTGCTGTTGCACCTTAATTCATATATTAAACGTCAAAATGAGGAAAGCGACATGATATGATGGCAGTAAGGATACCTTCGAAGCATTCAGTCTGAGGAATTGATATTGCTTCCATGAATCCCAATTCATAGACGTGTGATATCAATGGCGCCATGCCATGGTAACGGAGACCCCCTGATAAATGAGATCTTTTTAAGAAGAACAAGTAAAGGCCAAAAGGGGAAAAAATTTAACTACCCTACGCGACAAAGGCTTACCGGAATGGATGGGATCTGGTATGAAGTCATGACCAAGGGTATGCATTTTCATTAAAGGAGTCATGCCTGCCGTGTCTCCGTAGTCATAAGCGTATACGCCTTTGGTCAACGAGGGGCAAGCTGTAGGTTCAACCGCTCGAATAAGAGGATTAATTTTTCCCTTAAGCTTCTCCCGGATAAATGGGAAAGCAAGTCCTCCAAAATTGGATCCACCACCCGTGCAACCGATGATCACATCCGGAGTCTCTCCGAAATCCTCCATCTGCTTTATACACTCCTCACCAATAACAGTCTGATGTAATAAAACATGATTGAGAACACTTCCTAAACAATACTTGGTGTCGGCATTCATAGCTGCAATCTCCACAGCCTCCGAAATAGCTATTCCTAAACTTCCCGGACTTGAAGGATCCATTTGTAGAATAGTCCGACCAGCCTCTGTAAGGTCGGAAGGAGAAGGGTGCACCTTGGCACCCCAAGTTTGCATCATCATTCTACGATAAGGTTTCTGATCAAACGATGCTCGAACTTGCCATACCTGCATTAAAATTCCAGATTAAGATACGACAGTCCTCCAAAAAAATCACCTCCATTAAACATGAAATCAGGGGTGGAAGAACCAACTCAACGTAAACTTACACTGTATATATAGGCGATTCACAATACAAAAAAGAGTACACACACAAACATATAGGTGCCACAATTTTCACATCATGGTAGGCCAACATTCAATAGCTGAAAATGAGCTAGAAAACTATTAGGCTTATTTACCTCGCAATTGAGACCAAATAAGCTGCAAGCAAATGACAACGCGCTCCCCCATTGACCTGCCCCGGTCTCAGTGACAACATTTTTAACATCCTCCATTTTATTGTACCAGGCCTGAGGAACAGCAGAGTTGGGCTTGTGCGACCCTGCTGGGCTACCGCCTTCATACTTGTAATATATTCGTGCGGGTGTATCAAGCAGTTTCTCCAACCTCTTTGCTCTAAATGTTACGACCACATGTTAAGATATTTCGTTGTACGTGAAAGATGATATCCCAATAAGATCACTCCTAAGGAAACAGAATACGAACCTAATCAAAGGAGTTGGGCGCCAAAGGCTGTAAACGTCTAAAACTTCTTCCGGAATATCAATAAACTGGTCGACGCTTGTCTCCTGCTTAATCAACTCATCGCAGAAAAGAGGAGATAAATCCTCAGGTTTGATAGGTTGAAAAGTCTTGGGATGCAAAGGTGGAGGGGGCTTGATTGGAAGGTCTGCAACTATATTGTACCACTGACGAGGGACTTCAACAGCACTCGAACGAGTACCAAGAGCTGCCTTAGTCCTTGCTCTACAGCGAAAAGAAGAATTCAATAGACTTGGCTTTGTTTTAATCTCAACATACTTTATTCCATAAGCATCACCTGAAAAGAGCGATATTATTAGTTAAAGACCATTTGAAGTACTAAAACTGAAGAGGCAAAAGGTTTTCACAATCACTTCTAGAAAAGGGCAGCCCGATGCAAGAAGCGTCTCCAGTTCAGGCAGGGTCCCGGAGGGCCACACCTCAAGGGGGTGTAATTCGGGAAGCCTACCCAATTGCAATCACTTCTCCTCAACACTTTACTATGTTCGTATTCAGGGGTGAGGGGACACTATTTAGTGAATCCTTTTGATCCAAATTAGTTATCCTTCAAATCCATTTAGTCTACACTGTAAAGCTAATCCTCCTATGCACCCGCAAGAACTCCCGGTCCTGGTAGGATAAAAATGTTGTGGATTTTCATTCCCACCCCAACCCGAAGAAAACCCCATGTAAACTACTACTGCCTCCGGACGACCTTATTTTAGCTTTTAAGGCTTTTTGCACACTCCTCAAGAAAGAGATTAAAAACCTTATAGAAGTATTTATTCTAAGCAATCCATTTCTCGACTTAAACATCTCAATTAAGACTCTGTTAATTGGAACAAAATGTTATGATCCTATTGCAATGTATAGGACTTGAGTCCCACAACGGTTAAATGGGGAGCTGATGTAGCCTAGGGCTTTCCCACCTTAATAGCTAGCTTTTGCGGTGTGATTTTCTAAGGTTGTATCAATGGTATCAGGGCCACCCATCATCCTCCATGCCTACCATGCCATAGAGGCGCCTCACGACTGGGCGCCCGAGTCAAAAAGGGCTACTAGGAAAGAGCTACCTACACAAGAGTGAAAGCTACCCAGAGAGAAGCCATCGAGGATGACAGATGCGGAGTGTGGTGGGTTTGTTATGATCCTATTGCAAGGTATGGGACTTGAGTACCCCATCGGTTAAATGGGGAGCTGATGTAGCCTTGGGATCTCCCACCTTAATTGATAGCTTTTAGGGTGTGGTTCTCCTAAATGGCTTCTTGTTTTTTTCTAAACAATCCAAATTACTAAAACGACTAATAATCAGGAGCGAGGGGAACTAAGGTCCATGAACTGGACAACTTGACATATCAAATGAATAGCTGCTGTATCATGAATCTTATAGCCCATTTGCAATGAACAAAAATACTTTGGCTTCACTGGAACAAATCAAAGTTATTCAAATTTCCTTCGATGTAAAAGTAACCCCCAAAAGTCAAAAATCAACCTTTAAAGGAATAGGATTAGCTAAATCAATTAGAACAATCAGTTCTTACAATGCATTTAAGAGATACCGCAGACATAATACTATAAAAAAGCAGCTTAGCTTAAAGAAATTCAAGAACAGCTCAACATAGAGACAATCTAAAGCACCATTAAGATCAATATCATAGATTAAGTAGGCGTTTGAAAAGGGAAGCCCGGTGCACTAAAACTCCCGCTACGCGCAGGGTCTGGGAAAGGGCCCCACCACAAGGTGTATTATACGCAGCCTTATCTTGCATTTTCGCCAGAGGCAGAGGCAGAGGCAGAGGCAGAGGCTGTTTCCAAGGCTTGAACCTGTGGCCTCCTGGTTATATGGCAGCAACTTTACCGGTTACTTCAAGGCGTTTGGGCATAGTTTCGAATATTTTCCACTCTAAAATTTGTGGAATTGGAGTTGAAGACGGAGTTGTATTTTTGGCTTTGCAAAGAATATTTGGAATGATATTCATGTTTAATTTAAACGTATTTAAATACAACTTTCAAAGTGAAAAGTGTTTGTCTTCCAAATTTGAAATACAACTTCAAGTTGAATTTGGAATTTTCGTGGCAAAACAAAAGTAAGCTTTTGAATGCAGACTTGGGAAACAGCCAAAACAGAAAACTAGAAAAAGAGCAAAGTAGCTAAAGGAAAATCAGAACCGGCTCAATAAAGAGACCGTCCAAAGCACTATTATATTTTCTTTACCCCTCACACGAGCTCATGGGTTCAAGCCGTAGAAACAACCTTTGGCAAGGTAAGGTTGAGTACTTGTATAGACTGCGTACAATAGACCCTTGTACTCCAGACCTTCACGCCGCGCATAGCCGTGCAACAAAGATGACATTTTTGCATACAGATAAGGGAGACACCCAAAGCAGACGCTAAAAAAAGAGCAAAGTAGCTAAAGGAAAATCAAGAACCATCTCAATAAAGAGACAATCTAAAGCATCATAACATTATATTTTACCCCCTCACATGAGCTCACGGGTTCAAGCCTTGGAAACAAAAAGCAAGGTAAAGGCTGCATATAATAGACCCTTGTAGTCCGGACCTTCCCAGACCTCCGCGCATAGCAGAGCAACAAAAATGACTTTTTTAATACTAGAAAAAGAGCAAACTAGAGAAACTAAAATCAAGAACAGCTCAACACAGAAACAATGTACAACACCATTAGAATCATTTCTAACCCTTTTTGCGTACAAATTTGAGAGACACCCAGAAAAGAACACAACAAAGAGACAATCTTAAACACCACACAAACAACATACACAGCATAGTCCCACAAAGTGAGAGGGCAAAGTCTACACGGACCTTACATCTACCTCGAAAATGGAGAGGTTGCTTATGATAGACACTCGCCTCAAAGAAAAAATAGTCTAAAGCAGTACACAAAAAGAAGTAATACAAGTACAAGACAGTAACAAAAAAAAAAACAGATAGCAGTAGAACACTAAGAGGCCTTTTGGCCATAGAAATTATTCACTTTTTTCCGATTTTTTTTTTCACTTTATAGAATTTGTGGTGTTTGGCCATAGATATTCCAAAAAGTAAAAACAACTTTTTGTTGTTTCACTTTTTTCCAATTCCAATTTCAACTTTTATTATTATTACATATAACCCCAATTTTTTTTAATATTACACAAAGCCCTTATTAATTGCACAAATCCACAACCAACAATCATAAACAAATGCCGACTACTATTTGTATTTTTCTTTCACTATAATATTACACAAAGCTTATTAACTGCACTAGATCGGAATAACTCGAGAGTTCTGCAAATTCAATTTGGAACACATATCCGCAGTCTTATATCACTTAAACAGCGCAAAAAATGTTACATTCAGAACTTATTTGCTAACTTTTCTTTATGTGTTGCAATGAGCAATCAAAATGTCAAAAGTAGTTGCATAGCACTAAGATTAGCAATATAAATTACAACCTTCACCTCTTGTGATAAGTATATGGCCAATAAGTTGCCCAGGCAAGCACTTCATGATTCAGAACTAATTATGCAAACTAATAATAAATGCAACTTTACGGGGCAAGTAAATTGTTTGTGTTGCATTTGCCCTGAGCAACCAACATTTTTTCGTCAGAATATATTGTGGAATGCATTTTGTGAATCAAAGTCAAAATCGTCAAAATATTTTTTTGTCGGGTAATTTCTTGAGACATTAAAGTCATTTAAATCAGTAGATAAATTAGTTGAGTAATTTTGATAGTTTTTAAAGGTTTAGGACATAATATTAAATTTTTAAAAAAAAATTCAAAAGTCTAAAAACATCTTTTAAAAACACATGACCTAACACAATTCCAACTCCAACTTCAAATTTTTTAAATATTTATGGTCAAACGCCTACTAAGTACACAAAATAACACGATAGTCAAAGTACAAGAACACAAAATAACACGATATTCAAAGTACAAGAACACAAAAATAACACGATAGTCAAAGTACAAGAACACAAAAAGAACACGATAGTCGAAGTACAAGAACACAAAATAACACGATAGTCAAAGTACAAGAACACAAAATAACATGATATTCAAAGTACAAGAACAACATATAGTAACAGAAACCAAAGAAACAACATATAGTAACAGAAATTGAAAGAACTAGTATGGATGGATCAACAAGACAACTTACTCCTACCTATTAACTTTCTAAGCTAAGCTCAATAAACATGAAGAAAATATTTTTTGCATACAGATTTGGAATATACCTAAAATAGGAAACAAGAAAAAGAGCACAGTAACTAAAAGAAAATCAAGAATCAGCACAACATCCAAAGCACCATTAGAATCAACTTCAAAGATTAACAAAAAATGACCTTTTGCATACAGATTTGGGAGTGATAGTGACATTTCTGCAGAACTCTTCCACTAACTTGCTTGTAGAAATCAAATAAGATTGAACACCACAGCACTAAGTACTAGTAGTACTTTGACAGTCTTTAGGAGCACAGTATTATTTAATTATTGTACTTATAAGTAGTTTGGCAATTCCTATTACTGAAATGATAAATGATGAGATTAGTTATATTTAACTCATTTCTATTAGGTGTTTGATGTAATGTATTAAAAACTAGAAGTGAAAGATCCGTGTCAGCACGGGTCCAATAATAAAATATATGGATTGCAATTTTTAAGCTTTAGAATTTATGTTGGAGTAGAAAGTTTGAGCAGTAAAATATTTTCATTGGTACGATAAAATATACTTATAAAATATATTTCTGTAAATTTTTTGTCAAACTTTTCTTTTGTAGATATTCCTTCTATTGAAACGTAGTAGTCGTTTGTTATAATGTATAAATTTTCTTTTTGAATAAAATATATTAGTAATATTTGTATTAGTAATGCTTCTATTAATAAATGCTGGTATTATTTATGTTAACATTAGTTCTTATACATTGTTTAACGTACTGCATTAAAATTTACCTTTTCGATTTTGATATATTTAAATGAAAGTTTTTTTTTTAAAAAAAGAATTGCATATACATTTTAAGATTTATTCGAGATCTAGCACGGGTTCAATATATTAATTTTTATCTCAATTTATATGACACAAATAGAATTTAGATAATCAATCATACTTTTAATAGGTATTTAGATAATTTAATTTGTTAACTATTGTAATTTATAATATTTTTATGTAATTTTCAAATAATATATTATTTTTCTTGTCCAAACTTTTGTGGCATTGATAGTCAATTATATTATAAAAATAATTTAAATTTTTAATTATTGTGATTTATAATACTTTTCTTCTATTCCAATTTCAATGAAACTAATATAATTTCAAGAGTCGACCAAATATTTTATATCTTTTAAATCTTTTAAGTTGTTAATTATTATGATTTTTAGTATTTTTCATGTAATTTTTTTGAAATATATAACATATTAAATTATTTTTAGATATTTTAAATTGATAACTATTGTAATTTATAATACTTTTTATATAATTTTTTTTGAATGATATATGTTACTCTCTTTGCCTAGAGTTTTGTGTCGACGATAGCCAATTATATTTTTAAAATAATTTAAATTTTTTATCATTGTAATTTATAATATTTTTTCTATTTCAACTTATGTGGAACAATGCTTAAATGGCCATAATAATTAATTAGGGGTGATATAATAAAATGTCATTATTATTATTTTTTTTTTATTATGTATATGTGTTGATTCAAGAAGAATTTGGAAACATTTAGAAATGTGTTGAATGTTACAAATGTTAATAATCCATTTGGTGCTTCTTGATTTCTCTACATTTATCTCTTGTTTGTTTTTACTCTTTTGCCCTTTAAATACGTTACTCTTCTTGTCTAAATTTTTATGGCATTGATAGTCAATTATGTTTTAAAAATAATTTAAGTTTTTAATTATTGTGATTTATAATACTTTTCTTGTATTCCAATTTCAGTGACACTAATATAACTTCAAAAGTCGACCAAATATTTTATATCTTTTAAATTTTTTAAGTTGTTAATTATTGTGATTTCTAGTATTTCTCATGTAATTTTTTTGAAATATATAACATATTAAATTGTTCTTAGATATTTTAATTTGTTAACTATTGTAATTTATAATACTTTTTATATAATTTTTTTTGAATAATATATGCTACTCTCCTTGTCCAGAGTTTTGTGTCAACGATAGGCAATTATATTTTATAAATAATTTAAATTTTTTATCATTGTATTTATAATATTTTTTCTATTTCAACTTATGTGGCACAATGCTTAAATGACCATAATAATTAATTAGGGGTGATAAATTTCATGAAAATTTTACTCTTTTGCCCTTTGAATACGTTACTCTTCTTGTCTAAATTTTTGTGGCATTGATAATCAATTATATTTTAAAAATAATTTAAGTTTTTAATTATTGTGATTTATAATACTTTTCTTCTATTCCATTTTCAGTGACACTAACATAACTTCAAGAGTCGACCAAATATTTTATATCTTTTAAATCTTTTAAGTTGTTAATTATTGTGATTTCTAGTATTTTTTATGTAATTTTTTTGAAATATATAACATATTAAATTATTTTTTTCTTTTTCAACTTATATGGCACAATGCTTAAATGACCATAATAACTAATTAGGGGTGATATAGTAAAATTACGGTTGAAGCAGACGTCATAAATGTCTATTTTATTTTTTACTTAAATATTATTAATTTTTTAATGTATAAATAACTTATAATAATTAATTAGGAGCAATATAATAATTAATTAGGAGTGATATGGTACAATTACGGTTGAATCAGACATGTCATAAATATCTATTTTATTTTTTAATTAAATATTATTAATTTTTAATGTATAAATAACTTATAATAATTAATAAATTTTGATATAATAATTAGTTAGGGGTAATATAGTACAATTACGGTTGAAGCAGGCATGTCATAAATATTTATTTAATTTTTTAATTAAATATTATTAATTTTTATTATATAAATACTTTATAATAATTAATTATATGTGGGCTTCATCATATTCAATAGGAGTAGCATCAATGGCAAAGTGATAATTTATTGGAATAACATGAGTTGTAATTTATTTAAAATGGAAGGACTTTTCTTATAATTGTTGATAAGGTCCAAACATTAAAACACAAAAGAAAAGAAAAATAATATTTTTTTTAAATAATTTAAATTTTTAATTATTGTGTAAAACTTTTTGTACTGAGTTACATTATACTTAGATGACGAAAGGTTTTGGGGTCAACATTGAAGAATGAAGGACAAAAGTTTGGTGGGAATATAACTGATTACGTTGACGATTTGGCAGTCCGTTTGTTGACTCAGCTTTTTCTTTTGTTTGTTTGTTTTGATTTTTAAAGAAAATCATGACATGTATCTAACTCTTGTCTTAGAGTCAATAAAAGTGAGCATTCACATCGAAATCTTTTCTGGTATGATTTATATATATATTTTCTTGTGGAAGATAATTTAATGTCTAGCACCACATATTATTATACTTTCTTCGTTTAAAAAAAAATGATCTAGAAAAAAATTTAAATATTGTGGTCTTAAATATATTATGTGGAAAGTTCAAATTAAAAAATTATTAAAAAAAAAGTTTATTCTTTTTTAAACGGATTAAAAAGAAAAATAGATTATTTTTTTTAAACGAAGAGAAAAATAATTTATTTATCTGTTTACCTCCTTAAATATTGACTACTTCATAAATATCGTGCATGTTGATGAATAAAAATGTATGATTTAGTTCGTGACTAGGGGTGGATATTCGATTTGTTCAGTTTAATTGTTGAATATCAGTTCAATTTTTTGATTTTTGGGTTGACGAAAATGACAACCATAACCAAACCAAAATTATTTCAGTTTGGTTCGACTTTTACAAATTCGATTCGGTTATTTCAGATTTTTATTTTGGTTTTAAAGATTAAAGTAGTGAGTATTTAAAATTGATGATTTTTCTAGAAAAATAATCTTTTTTTCAAATCTATTTTTTATTCTCAAGTATAATTAATTCAACACGGATGAAATAACTATAAATATCGACCTCCCTGAGTCATCACCGTTGGCGTGACGATAGTGGCCGCACTCTGCAGCAACTGTCGACGGCAGTGACGAACTGAGCAAAGGACTGTCGTTGGCGATGTTGAAATTTCAAATAAACTGACGAACTGAGGATGGACGAACGCAGCTGCAGCCTTCACGTTAATGTTAGGGTCTAAAGCAAAACAGTATATTAGAATTTAGGATTACTAAATGATTATAATTTATATATTTATATGTTATATCAGATTATATTATATTTTTAGTATATTTACATATATAATAAAAAATATATATAAATAATAATATATTATTTATATAATTTCGTTTTTTCGATTTATCCGAATTATTTTTTGAAAATCCAAAAAACCAAACCGTTTAATCAAATTTTTAAAATTTGAAACTGAAACTAATCCGGAAAACCAAAAAACCAAATCAAAATTAAATATCGATTCAGTTTTTCAATTTTTTCGGTTTAAACTAAAATATGTCCAGTCCTACTCATGACAAAGTTATGATTTTCATTTAAAAAGTTAAAAAATATACAACTGAATTAATTGAGGGAAGTTCAATTATACATAAATAATGTAATAATTTTTTAATTGAAGGGCCCCTTAGTATATGCTAGCTTCGTTATAGATCTAGCCCATTATAATTTATAGAGAAAAGACATAGAATGATGATAAAAAATACTTTAATTTGTGGTTTCTATCACCTCGCAAAAGTTATATAGATTATTAGATCATTTGAACCAATTTTGTCATCAACCTTGACCTTGATCTAAAAATAGGCAACCGTTGGTCAATTTTTCTTTTAATTAAATTAAATCATGAATCAAGGACGAATTTAACATGGCCCAACCTTTCACCCACCACTTTAATAAGATATTTCCCTCTTTTCTTTTCAGTCTTTTCAATTTCTCTCACTTACTCTCTTTTTTTTTTTTTTTTTTTTTTTTTCTCGAGTGATAATTAACAATGTAGTGTAGGTACACTAAAAAAAACAGTTCAAATTACGGAGTTTTTTTTGCATGGATTATTTCAACTTTCATAAAATTATATGAAATGCGGGGTTAAAAAATTGCCGCTAAAATTTATAAATTTGCAGGGGTTTTAAACCTTCACTATCAATAGAAAAAATAGCCTATACCATTAAAATCATTTCCCTCATTTCTTTTTCATTGACCAAAATTTTCCCTCATTTTTTAATTCACCTTCCATTCCCCCAAAATCTCCCTCTCTCTCACATTTCCCCCAAATCAGCTTTTACTGTGTTACCCCCCTCCCCCACCCCCCCCTAAAAAAAAACAAAAAAAACTCAAGGTCAATTGATACGCCGGCCAATCGACTCCGGTCATTTTGCTTCGAAATTGACTCCGCCGACCGGCCATTGGAATTGCGCTGAACTCCGAAATTGTAAGAATCACTTGTTGTGTTGTTGTTGTTCTTATAATATTGTTGTTCATCTTTTGTTCATTATCTTCTTGTTGTTAATATAGTTTGGGTGGTTGATTTGGTGTTCAAAACACCTTGTGGATGCATCACAGTGACAAAATTAGTCTTGAGTTTAGATGCATTATGCTTTTAGATCTACAAATTAACTTGTATTTGTTTCAACATGGAACCGAAATACTAGAGAATAATAGCTAAATAGAGTAGAAATTAGGCACTTCAAGTACATTTTGTAAAATAGTGGTTCCTGAGTTGAAGTAACAAACTTAATTTGAGTGAGAAATGATGAAATACCCATAGATTTACAGTGTGACTTATATTTCTCTGAAAAATGGAACAAAAATGGTAGAGAAAAAGAGCAAAATGAAGTAGAAATTGAGCGTTTCAAGTACATTTAGTAAAGAAGAACTAACAAGCTTAATTAGAGCGAGAAATGGTGAAATAATCATAGATTTACTAAGTAACTTCCATTTCTCTAAAAAATGGAACAAAAATCCTAGAAAAAAAGACAAAAAAAAGTAGAATTGGAGCATTTCAAGCATATTAAATACAGAAGAATAAGGAGAAAACCCTCCAATTTTAGGGAAAACAGACCAAAAATTGAATAAAACTGGAGCATTTCAGGTACATTATTTATAGAAAAAGACGGAGAAACAAAAAACACCAAGAAAAATGATAGTTAGTGAGTTGAAAGTAGAAGGTTACAATTTACAAGGGAAATGGTGACACACCCATAGTACCAGAGGCATCACTGCCACCATAGAAAGTAGCATGAGCACTCTGCCATGCTTTACCATTATAAACACCTGGAATTCTTCCTGTTATTGTTGGCCGTGTCGTGTAGTTGTTGGGGTCACGTTTTGTGCTTGAGTTGTGGACTGTTTTGGTGCATTCCAAGTTTGTAATCATATATCTAAAAAGATTTTTGTATTTGCTAAGAAGATGAAACTCTTCCGTACTTTCTCAAAGTTTGCTGATGATTTCAGCCGAGCGAGCTTCATCTCTCTGTGTAGCTGTTAGATCTACCAACAAATCATGTTGTCGTGATTAAGATATTAATGTACATTGTATTTCAAATTTTCCTTTATCTTTTCGCAAACGTATGAGGAGTATCTTGAAGCTCATAGCAGAGGTAACAAAAGATCGAACAAGTCTGTTAATACTCTTTTGACATTTTTCTTGTTATATATTCCTTTATTATAGATAAACCCATGAATCATGTTATTTTGGGTTGGATTTCGCAATAATTGTAAAGCGTGTCTCTGTTTCAGAAAATTCTATTCTAGCTTTCTTTCTGTATTGAGAAAAGTATTTAGCTTTCATTTTTCTTCTCTAGTAGAATTAAGTGGTTCCATTTATGTATTTACGCCCATATTTTGTGAGTGCCCTTGTTCGAAATATGTATCCATCAGTTGAACCTTCATATGTACGAATCAAAAACGCCTAAGCACTTCAATCTGATAGTATTTATCCAACAAAGATACATAATTTTTTCAGGACTAAAGATCATGCCAGAAGCAATCCACTGCCCAGTAGATTCTGTAGATATCGTTAAAAACTCATGTTTAATTTTCACATCATTGCATTACTTTCAAATAGTTGTAGTTTTGATTTCATGTTGAATTGCATTGCTTGTTATGATGCTCATTGGTTTGTTATGAGAATTGTTACAGTATATACTATAATTTATATCTGCAGTTGTTATATCATTATTCTCTGCTGAATTTTAGTTTTTTGTATAATTGTATGATATGTCTATTTATTAGCTTGTTGCATAAGGTTGTAGTTTTCCGATTTTATGTGGCAGGACTTGGTCTCATAGTCATTCTGCTTTACCCACCCTAGTTCTTACTTCCTTAATCTATAGATATTTGAATATGAACCCAATTATTACTATTTTACTAACTTGGGAGTATGTTTGAGACTGAAGGCATGAATTATGGTCTTAAAGATGTTGGCTAAGATCATATTGGATATTCTGACAATCGTTTCAAGAATATCTACAATAATTTTCCAGTCATCCTTTTCTATATCGTGTCTTGTTAATGATAGCCAGTGATATTTTGGGCTTTCATTTACGAATTTTTTCTTTATGAAATCTTATAGGTGATATTTTGTATATTCGTCAAATTCTTCAATGGATAAATCTTGAATTGGAATGCCAAGAAACACACTAGAGTATTTGTTTGGTTTGAATCAGTTTTTAGATTTTGCATTTACCAATGGAGCTATAGGAGATAAAATAAAGTGCCCATGTCCTATATGTGGTTTTACAAAGTGAAAAATAAAAAATGTGGTGTTTCACCATTTGATGAACAAGGATTTCCCCCAACATTACGTCACTTGGGTTATGTATGAGGAAATGAATGTTTTGCCTAATTCCAAAAACATAAAGGTCGCTCAAGATGCACCACCTTTTGAAAATCCTATTGAATTATTGATTAATGAAGCATTTGGGGGTTTAAGGAATGAGGCTGTTGATGTAGGCCCGTCAGAAGTAGCGGGAGAAGAAGAAACTTTACATGATTTTTCTGGTTCAAATAACCAAGATTATTTTGAATTGCTTAAAGATGGAAGTGAAGATTTGTATGAAGGATCCAAGTACTCAAAGTTGGAATTTTTGTTAAAGCTTTATCACATAAAGTGTTTGTCTGATTTAAGTAATAAAGGAATGACTATGTTGCTAGATCTACTTAAGGATGTGTTTAAATTTGCAAAGATCTCTATATCTTTTTATGAGGCTAAGAAAAGCATCAACAAGTTGTGTCTTGATTATATCAAGATAGATGCTTGCCCAAATGATTTTATGTTGTACTGGGAAGATGATGTTAATGCAGAATCGTGCAAGTATTGTCACACTTCTAGATGGAAGTCCGAGAAGGATAGCAATCTTGATCATGCTCCTAGTACAAGTAAGAAGCAAAAGAAGAAGCAAAAAAAGCCTGCAAAAGTTTTACGATACTTTCCATTAAAATAAAGATTACAAAGATTGTTTATGTGCTCTGAAATTGCAGAGCATATGAGATGGCATGCAGAGGATGATAACAAAGATGGAATCTTAAGGCACCCCCGAGATGGTGAAGCATGGAAAAGGCTTGATACAAATTATCCTGAATTTGCTTTTGAGCCTCGAAATGTTCGATTAGGACTAGCTAGTGATGGTTTCAATCCTTTTGGATCGATGAGTAATAACTATAATATTTGGCCAGTGGTTTTGTTTCCATACAATCTTCCTCCTTGGTTGTGTATAAAGTAGTCAAATTTTATCCTCTCAATGATCATTCTAGGTCCACGTACAGTAGGGAATAACATAGTTGTATATCTACAACCACTTATTAAGGAGTTGAATGAGTTGTGGAGTGAAGGTGTGGATACTTTTGATTTATCAAAGAATGAAATGTTCAAAATGCGAGCAACACTTATGTGGACAGTTAGCGATTTTCCTGGACTTGATATCTTGTCTGGTTGGAACACTCATACTGGTCTTGCATGTCCTTCTTGTAATTTTGATGCAGAGCCTTGTCGACTTCGTCATAGTAAAAAGTGGTGTTTTATTGGACACCATTGATTCTTGGCAAGAAATCATAAATTTAGACTGATGAGACATCGTTTTGATGGAAATGTAGAAGAGAGGGCCCCTCCAAAGAAGTCATCTGGGTTGAAAATTTTGCAACAGGTGAAAGATATCAATGTCACATTTGGAAGACAATCAGAGTTGCAAAAAAGAAAAAGGAAAAAGAATGTTGGGAGGATACAACTCAACAATAGAAGAAGAAAAACATATTCTTTGATCTTCCATATTGGGAGTTTAATTCGTTGCCACATAATTTAGATTCGATGCATATCGAAAAGAATGTGTGTGACAATGTTATATATACTTTGTTAAATAATAAAGAAAAGTCAAAGGATCATGCTAAGGCTCGAAGAGATCTACAAGATATGGGCATAAGGTGTGATCTTTGGATCGATGAGAATGATGAGTGTAAACTTGCTGCATTTGTAATTCCCAAGAACAAGAAAGTGGCTTTCCTCAAGACTTTAAAGAATATATCAGTGTCGGATGGTTATTCAAGTAATATATCTCGTCGTATTGATTTGGATAAAAAAAATTGGATTAAAAAGTCATGATTGTCACATTCTTATGCAACAATTGTTACCCATAGCAATTCGCAATGTGATTCCAAGACAGGTTGTTGCAACTTTGGTTAAGTTTTCTTCCCCTTTCAGGCAGCTCTGTTTGAGAAGTTTAAGTTTTGCAGACTTAAACAAGCTACAAAATCGAATTGTGGAAACTCTTTGCCATTTGGAGATTTTGTTTCCTTCATCATTTTTACTGTAATGATTCATCTAACTGTTCATCTAGCTGATGAGGTAAAAAAAGGTGGCCCGGTACATTATCACTGGATGTATTCTGTTGAGAGGTAAGATATTCGTTATTCAAAATCATTTAAATTGATTTTGCAGTAGTATTTCAATGTAAATGCTTTGTCTTACACGTTAATATTTTTGGGTATAGATTGTTGGGCCATTTTAAGTTCCTTGTAGGGAACAAATCACAAGCAGAAGGTTCCATAGTGGTAGAAGCTTTTACTCTTTATTCTCATTATTTTGAGAAAATTGAGTCAAGGTTAAATCGACCTAGACGTGTAAATGATGAACTAAGCCAAAATGAGGCTTCTGAAAAGTCAAGTATGTTCCCTCAACAAGGTAAGCATGTTGGAGGCTTCGTAACAGAATCATTAACTCATTTGGAGAAAACACAAGCTCATCTATGTGTGTTACTTAATTGTACGATCGTGAAGCCATTTATTGAGTAAGAAATCTACATTGATTTGATTTGTAAGATATGTTTTGAGCAATTGGATTAAAATTGCTAATTATACTACCTTTATAGTGAATTTAGAGATTATATCAAAAGAAGTACAAGAGGACGAAGAGTTTCAGCAATAGAGGTAGAAAGAAAAGTTAGTAAAGAGTTCCCTGATTAGTTCCCTAAGCGAGTAAGTGAATGCTATTAGAATTATCATTGTGCAATGTGTAGTGCTTTGGCTTTCTATGTGCTATAATTGTTTGTTTCCTCTTTTTTCACTGCAAGTGACTAGTCAAACCTTTTCATATACCCCACATCAGTACTAATTAATTTCTTGATTGAAAAACCTTCTCTAACTGTTTCAAGTGCACTGGTGACTGGAGAAAATAACACAGAGACACACAAAGATTAAGAAGAAGCAGAAAAGTAGCTAGGTTTCAGGGAGATCAACATGCAACATTTGCAAAAGGGAAGTATAGTCGAACAGAAATAGCTAATTCTAGGTTGAAAACCAACGATCAATGCTTTTTTTCTGTCTAACTAGTGATGATGATAGTGATAAATTGTTTGACGGCTAACCTGCTGGCACTACCAAGGAACAACGCCCTGCTATTGATCAACTTTTCGATAGATACGATACTAAAATTCGACAATCCTATGGTTTGGAATTCCATGACTACCCCGGTAGGGTTGTTGAAATAGACCCAATTATTAATCTTAAAGAGTTTTGCGATTTTGAGATCATGATGAAATTGGCTAACCAGGAATACAATGAGAAGGAGTGCAA
Organism: Capsicum annuum; assembly: GCF_002878395.1. Classification (NCBI taxonomy): domain Eukaryota; kingdom Viridiplantae; phylum Streptophyta; class Magnoliopsida; order Solanales; family Solanaceae; genus Capsicum; species Capsicum annuum. The sequence continues at coordinate 226,274,793 of NC_061122.1, read as the reverse complement.
TGTTTTCAAGTTTTTGAATATTGAGGGACCGAATTATATGATATCGGGATACGATCAGTAATATCATACACCAAGGAATTGATATTAACACCTATATAATATCATAGGGAATAAGAAAGAGGTCAAAACCCACTTCTTAAACTCATTTAAACTATCTCACAAGTCTTAATGGCAGAAAAGCTTACAAACTATAATCAATCTTATTACAGAACTAAAAAAACTTCTAACAAAGCTTTGGCTTAACAGGGAATAAGATTGATCTATCTGTAAAAGTTTTTATTTGTATGCTCTGTAGTATCTTGCTTAAGGTTTCCTTGTAGACTTTATGTCCTGCAAGGAAAGGTTCATTTATACACTCTTGCAGTGTTTAGTTTCCGTTGTTGATGCTCTTTTTCTTTTTATGAAGAATCTCTTTTCTTTTGTAGGCATTTGTATTACACTACTTCATATCTATGAATCCATCTGTAACAAAACACAGAATCTGGTTCATTAATGAAACTTAGTTCTTTGTTAGTAATTTCATAGAGAGACATCACCAAGTTAACTATTTAGTAAGAAGAGATGGATATAGTCTTAGTTTAATTTGATTTTCTAGTAGTATTACAATTAGGATATGCTTATTTTCCTTCATTCAAAGGAAAATCACATTGGTGAAAGGGACTACGACTGTTTTCCAATTGAAAACAGGAAATGACAATTGGTTGCTATTGCAATTCTCTGTTTCGCTGTCCACATAGAGTAGGACATTTTGAACTTTCCAATCACTTTGTTATGCTCTAACATATCAAAATTAGTACTCCCTGGCATTGGTCGTCTAATTTGCTTATTTTCCTTTGTGCTTCACCTTTCTTTGAGGTGCATATTAGTCCAATGCTTATGTATCAAAATCTCGGAATGACATTAAGAAAATATTTATACTTGAGTTATAAGGACAGAAAGTTTATCGACTGATTTTTATACTTTGCATTTTTATGTAGCCAAGTGATGCGGCTAGTGGATCCATTTCGCCCATGGATGCAAGGAGATCACGCGATGATAATGATCTTAACGATATTCTTTGAATTCGTTGCATTTGTCTTGGGTATTCAATTATGACGATGTAATTGTGTAATTGGAGTGAATCTTAGAATATTGAAGGTTTTGTGTTTACATTTGATTTTGGAGTTTGAACTTTGAAGATACTAGTTAATATTGAAAATTCGGAGTTTGAAGATGTTAATGTTGAAAATTTAATTTTGAAGTTTAATGTTCAATGTACTTTTGATATTTGTCAATTACAATGTTTAATTACTCTGTTTTATTAATGATATATGAGTTGAACACATATTGGATTGTACGTTATGCCTAAAGGATTAATTAAATTTGAGCTAAAATTAGAATCTATAATTAGTTATTAAAAATGGATGGGCCCTATTAAATTTAAAAAAAATAATTGCGGAGGTTTTAAACCCTCTCAATTTCAAAAGAATCAAATTAAGATTAACGGGGGTTATAACCGCCGCAAATAATTACGGGGGTTAAAACCGCCGCAAAGTAATTATGGGGGTCGGAAAAAAACCGTCACAAATTGTTTGTGACGGCTCGAATTGTGGAGATTTTGGAAACCGTCGAAATTGTATTTTGCGGGGCTCAAACTGTAAATTTAACCCCGCAATTTGAACTGTTTTTTGTAGTGAATAATATAGGAAATTTGTTGGTCGATTTCTTGGAGGAAATAACTGATTAAATAAAAAGTTGAAGATTACCAGGTCAGAATTGTTCGTGTTTAATTTATTGGTCTTTTTATTAAAGATTGTGTTTTTTGTTAGTATTTGTAAATATTTATTTGTAGTACTTATTTTAGTGGAAAACGTGTTAGTATCTATTTAACCCTTTGTGATGAAGAATCATAGTGTCCCCCCACTAACGTTGAATTTCGTGTTACTCAACATTTGAAGTTGGATTGCACTTGACATTGTTCTTTCATTTAGGCAATTGGAGTTTCAAATTTTCAATATCATATGTGGAAAGTTTGCCTCTTGTTGTAATACTCCAATAAACAAGTAAAGTCAAACCTTCACAATAAAAAAAACTAGGATAATTAAAAGTATATATAGTTGATTTTGCAGTTTATGAATAACATATACTCCCAAGAGCGGATAAAAATATAAACTTCATGAATTTTAACTTTTAAAAGGTTGAGTTATATTACGTATTAATAATTAGATTTGAGATTGATTTTTATACATAATATAAGGTCTAAATTAAAGTTATAAGGTTCGATCGAATCTGTAAGTAATCTTCTAACTCTATCCTTACTTCTAATAAATCCCTACGTTTTCAAATGTTAGTCATCGAAATATAGTAATTTGTTGTCATAGAAATAACTTAATACACAAACCTTTTTTTTCTTATTTTAAAAAATTAAAGTCTTTTCGAATATGTGATTTTAAATATGTCATAACATTTGTATAAGTTAAAATTTTTGAAACTTGTCAGTCATAAATAAACATGTCAAAATTCTTATATGGCTATAAACATCTTTTCAAGGAAATATAGTGTTATTTGGTTTATGTGAATTGAAAAACTTTTTGCCACCACTTCCTACAAATAAAATTATGAAAAACAAAAGAAAAAGAGTGTGATACCTCAAAAAGACTATATTAAACCTTGTATGTGTATGTATGATCATGTAAAGATTCTGTTTGAACCTACAAAAGTGGCAAAGTACTGAGTAGTTTTTTTTTTCCTCATCCGGGATCCGGTACCCGCATCGGAGCCCTGACTAATTTGGATCACGCATTGCAGGACCCATTCTGGGGGTGACGTTTCCAACAGAATTTTCTCCATACTCGATACTCGAACTCGAGACCTCTGATTAAAGATGGAGTGGTCCCAACACTACACCACAACCATATTGGTACTGGAGTTTTTCACAGACATTGGAAATTGTCTGCAAGCTAGGTATATTTATATTTTTCACCTTTAATGGGGGTAAAGAACCTCTCTTTCCTAAAAATGAGAAAGCATAACACACAAGTTTATATAAAGAAAACTTTATCTTAAGGAAAAGAAGATACCAAAACCTTTACCACCAATTATAACCAAGCACCTCAACACATGCACTTACCTTTCTCATTATACTTTTAAAATATCCTATCACTATCTTGAGAGGAAAAAGAAAAAAAAGAAAAAAGCTCTTTGGACTTGTTCTAATGTTGTTACTCTATCATAATGTCCTAGAGATTTTATCCCAAGATCAATTGATGATATTTCTTTAATTGGAGATTCAATATCATCGATTATGAAGAGCGGATTGTCATCGATTATGAAGAGCGAATTGTCATATCAGCAACGAGAGTAATAACAAAAGATAGTTCATAGACCAAAGCGAACATATATAGGTACTTTTTCACCTCCTCCTCCTCATCCTCATCCTCGTAATACGTTCTACCAATGACAAAGCCCGTTTTAGGCCCGGAACGACGCACGAACCCTTTAATATGGTGTGTAGCCATCCTTTGCACCTTCATAACCCTAGTCGTGATCGTCGCCGGCCTCATCGTCTTCATCGGATACATGATCGTTAGGCCAAAAGTTCCACAAATGAGTGTGACAAGTGCAAATGTGGACATGTTTGCCTATGACATGTCTAATCTCCTATCAATCAAGGTCTCAATTGTGATCAATGCTGAAAATGACAATGCAAAAGCCCATGCAACTTTCTATGAGTCAATTTATACACTAACTTTCCATGGTCTTAAAGTTGCCTATTTAAGAGCTGACCCTTTTGATGTACCCAAAAATAGCTCAATCCCATTGTACTATCCTGTGGAGTCAGCGTCGATCGCGTTGACTCCAGAGGAAGGTCAACTTGCTGAGGTGTCATTGAGTCAAAAACTAGTTGTTCTTGATCTTATAGGTAGTTCAAGAACTAGATGGAGATTAGGGTTAATTGGTTCTGTTAAGTTCAAATTGCACCTTATTTGTAAGCTTAAGTTACCATTAGATGGAAGTACTATTTACCCTAAATGTAGCACAAAATCTAGATAACTTGTGTTCAATTACTAATATGTTTTAAGTTATATATGTCGTCAGTGTCAATTCTTGACTAGATATTATTATGGAGAAAATAATATGCTTCGTCATGTTTTCCTATTTTTAGTGTTAAGTGTTAACAGTGAGGTACTTTTGTACACCCTAGAATTTCTTTAGATTAATATTATGAGATTCGTGGAAGAAGCAATATTCATCAATTATTAATTTAGTTCTCTTATTTTCTACAATTTTTTACTACTTTCTTAATTATTTTTTCTAGTCTCAGAATTATAATAAACCTGTTTGACTTGGATTTAAATAAATAATTTCATTGTTTAACTAAATAATTATTTATGTTCAATTTATTCTGAAAAAAAGTAAAACAAAGTTATTAATGAGCTATTAGACAATTTCTTTGTACAATTAATGTAAGGAATAGAAAATGAGGAAAATGTTCCTTTAGAAACTTGTGGTGTTAAATAAATAATGACATTTTTGTGGCAATAAAATCCTAAAATCAATCAAGTTAAGACTAAAATATTCCTAGGTATAAAATATATTATTTTGAGATACACGTAAAAAGGGTTCAATGGAATAAATGAAGTAATAGAAGTCAATGGTAATTTAGCCCACAATATATAGGAAGTCATTATTTAACGGGGAAATTTCAGAATTAGCAATTATAGAGCCTTAATTGTAATTTTTATAGCAACAGTTTCATAATTACGAAAAATAGCAAATTGTATTTTATATTTAAGTAAACTGTTGCTATACAAATACATATACAACAAGATTTATTGTCCTTATTTTACTCAAATTAGTTGAGTTAAATAAGAATAATTATCCCATCTAATTAAATTCCCATAATAACTCTTATTTATACTAGTAGATTCCTTTTCCAAATCAAAATCAAATATGAAGATTATTATTTCCATGATCTTCAAAATTTTAAAATATCATTCTCTTATATCTCTAACTATTTTTTTTTTCATTGTTTTTATCTTTTTTATTTTAATTTTTTTTTCTTTTTCATTTTTTTCATTCCACTTTATTTTCTCTCTTCTACTTCTCCTCTTTTTTTTTTTTCCTTTTTTCGTTTTTATTATTTTTTCTTTTTTCTTTTTCTTTTTTTTTCCTTTTCTCATATTTTTTTCACTTT
>NC_061122.1:226229484-226266617 GCF_002878395.1 Capsicum annuum | reverse complement strand
TGTATATAAAAATAGTATATGTGTGAGATTACTTTTTTTTTTTTTTTAAATTATAATTACTTCAACTTCCCTTGATAGTACAAAATTAGATACTTTTGCTCTCATAAAGAAGATGATGAAAGCAAAGGTATGTATATGTATGCAATTTCACATTGTCGAGAGTTTTTATGTCACATCATATACATGTATGAAAGTTGTTATTTTATCCCATATACATAATATTATTATGTATATGAGCTCATATACTTTAAATTTGTTATGTATATGTGATGAAACAAACACTCATGGATTGTTTATTTTAGAACATATACATTAAAGAGTTATGTATATGTTATGCATTAACAGTGTTATACATAACACAATTATGTTTTATTGATCCATATACATAATTCTGTTATGTATATGTGTTGAAACAGACACTTTTGGACTGTTGTATTTTTAGAACATATACATTACAAAATTATGTATATTTTATGTATTAACAGTGTTAAACGTAACACAGTTATGTATATGGCTCTGTTAGACAAGCTGAGGCGTGTTTATTTCAGCCTATATACATAGAATTTTAATATATATGAAAGAATATTACACATGAATATTAAGCATTGTTTTATGTTTTCAAGTTTTTAAAATTTTTGTTTAAGTTTTGTTGCATATTAAACTAATATTAGTTTGCAGTGTATATTATTACAAAGATGCAATTCAGATGCAACTGCCGAAATCGACCCAAAATTTCTCAATCTCTAATATTGATCGTTGAAATTAATTTGGTGTTTTAAAATTTTAAAATTGAAAAACTATTGCTGAATTATATAAGTTTAAATAATCAAATATTACACATACGAGACGTGTACTATTATACTCATATACAAAAATAATATACCCAGTAAATTTTCACATCTCTGAAGGTAAAATATTAGTAGATTTTGCCATAACTCTGGAGGTAGAAACTGACCCAAATAAAAAGAAATTCAATCCATTGTGTTACCACTTTTAGTCAAAAAAATATGTTAGCCAACGCACATTAGAAGTAGGATTTTCATAATTAATAACGTCTTATAAATTAAATTACCATATATAATTCACATTACAAGTAGGATTCTCATAATACGTCTTATTATAAATTGCCATCTCTCAATCACATTCAAAACACGACTAGAAGACAAAGTGCCACAATAGACATATTGTTTGTTTGTCTCATTCAAAAAATACTTTGTTATATTAGTTTTGAAGATGAAGAAGATTCTTGAAGTTGAAAATTATTTAAAAGCCAAAAAAATAATGGACACAATTAATCATGAAGCAATACTTGCTCTTCAGAATGGTGTAAAAGATATAGTGTATGAAAATCTTTATCACCGTATTCCATCATACCGTTTTCCTATTATCAAAGTCTTGGCAGTAAAATTTTGAGAGAATTGGATTTTAGTAATTATGATATGATGCATGTTTCGGAATCTAGTGGTGCAGCGAACTCTCATTCTTTGAGAGAAAGCTTTATCTGTCTTATGTATGGTTAAATGAAAACGTGCTTCAAGCTCTACTTAATAGTTGTCCTTTGATTGTCTCATTAGTCCTCAAAAGTTGTAAGGGGTTGGGTAAGATTGAACTTTTGAATCTTCAAAAGATCAAGTCAATTTCCATAAAGACAACTACAAACAATCATGTTAAAATCGAAGCACCAAATCTTGAACACTTATCTTTTTCTAATTATTCATCGGAAAACTTGAATGTTGTTGAATGTAAGAATTTGAAATGTTTAGAGCTAAATAAAGTGGAGATACCTGATGGATTTCTCGATAACCTTATATCTAAATATGGAGATCTTGAAAATTCAATATCGTAGTGGCATAAGGGATATTGATTCTTTAAATTTGGTGTCACTTGAGTATATTGGAAATCAAATTCCTCAAGTTAAAATGACAAGTGAATCAAGCCTATTGAAGCTCTCAAAAATCTTTCTTTACCACAAAAACTATATAGATGTTGCATGGTTTCGTAAGTTGAGGAATTTTCTATCAAATGTGACCTCTTTGTCTCAAGTTACGATTGGTTTTTGCGAATTCGATGATATCAACATCAAAGGTATGCAACTACATCAAAAAGCTTCTGCCCCCAAAGTGGACATTCTAAATGTCCACTTCCTGTGTGAGGTGTGCCCAACATTTGTGGATGCATTGCTATAGAGTTGTCATCACAGGAAACTCAATCTATTCACAGCTCCTGAAATGATTAAAATATGTTATTCTTCCTAATATATAAGTAGTAGTAATTGATGGTTCGTGCTAAGCTCGGGCCCAAACTCAAAAAGTAAAAATAATAATTTAATTTAAGAGTTATAATTTGTGATATATTTTCTACTACACAGTTAGTTTTAATGTAATACCACATTAATTATATCTTATTAATATTTAATAAGTCTATAAATTTTTTATTTCATAAATGAATAATTTCTGAAGAATAAATTATTTATGAGAAAGCAAGTTTAACAGGAAAATAAGTCTCAAGAATTATTTTTTTTAATAACTGTGGTGTCTATGCTTGCTTTAATGCACCTCGACAAAATTCACGGGATACCTCCCGCCTCCCACCAGCAAGAGATACCAGGTAACTCTATCCACTAAGACTAAAATAGGTGGAAAGAATCACCTAGTATTTTTTTGCCTCTATTGGAATTCAAACTTGAGACCTTTGATTCTCAACTAATTTTGCTCTTCATCTATACTTTATACTTTAAAAAATAATTTTCAGCAAACCAAATAAAAGATTTTAAAACATGTATAATTCGATCTTATCTCATAATATTTAAATAATGTTCACATTATTGATCAATAATTTCTACTTTAGGTATTCAACATAATAAATATTTTAAAGGCAATGTAAAATTATTCAAGGGGAAAAAAAATCTTTTTTAGATAAAAAAAAGTTCTTAAAAAGAGAAATAATTATATAAGAATCGTAATTGCTTCAACAGCAATAAAATACGACACCATAACATTTAGGTTAGAAACTTTTCCTTTTTCTCATCTTCATTCTCTAGTGTAATTGACAATCTTGTTTCATATGAAAAAAATTAGTGTAATTGACAATCTTGTTTCATATGAAAAAAATTTGTTACAAATTCTAAGGAGGACAACTTATTTAGAGAAAACAAAGGACTTGTGCATTCAAAGGGGAAAAGTTCCTCTATATATGTTTTCTTATAAAAGCAACTATCAGAGATTAGATGTCTTATAAAGAATGTGATTTTCTATAATTAAATATAATTTATCTTTAAAATTCTACTTTTGTTCTTAATAAAATAATTTATAGATACACAATATTTAATATTTATTTTAAGTTACAAATTTTATAAAAAGAATCTTTTAAAACTTTTTTTATGCTAAATCAAATTATATTTTACCTAAATTAAGACGATAGACTAAATAATTGTTCAAGCACATATATAAAAAAAAATTAACAAAAAAGGTTTAAATGTGACTTTGCCAAATTTTACATAAAAAAGTCTTTTTAAACTTTTTTTTAATGCTAAATCAAATTATATTACCTAGATTAAACGATAGACTAAATAATAGTTCAAGCACATATATATAAAAAAATTTAAAAAAAGTTTAAATGTGACTCCAAATTTTACTTACCACCAAAAAGTACTTTCCCTCATTTATTTTATTTAACACTTTTTTCTTTTTTAATCTGTTTCTAAAAGAAGTGTTTAATTTTAATATTTTTTTAATCTGTAATTAAATTTATTTATTGACACATAAATATAAATAATTATTCTAATCATAAATTTTAATGTCTTTCTTTTCTTTTAAATATCATATCAAGTTAAATAATACCACGTAAAATAGTACGAAATGAATAATACACTGTCTATCAATTACATAGGCTTAGATGACAACCCCTTAATGAATGAATGTGGTTGATTATATAGGTCAAGATGGAAACTCCTTAAGGCTTGTGATAAAAGAAATGAACTTTGGGCCTAACTTAACCTCAAAAGCTAGGTTAAGAGGGGAGGATTGTCCAAGACCATATAAGGAGATCAATGACCCTTTAACCCACCGATGTGGGACTCCAACACCCCCCACACGCCCAAGTCTGGATATCTGGAGCATGGATAATATAAGACGGGGGCCAAACAATAGAAACAATGAACTGGGTGAACCTGACTCTGATACCATTGTGAAGAAATGGATCTTGGGCCTAACTCAACCTCAAAAGCTAGCTCATGAGGGGAGGATTGTCCAAGACCATATTTGGAGACCAATTACCCATCCCTTTTCTGATGTGGGATACTTAACACTCCCCTGCACGCCCAGACCTCGTTAACTGGAGCGTGGACAATATAATATGGGGCCCAACATCGGTGAACAAAGATTTGGGATGGGCCATCATGATAAAGAAATGGACCTTGGGCCTAACTCAACCTCAAAAGTTAGCTAATGAGGAGAGGATTGCCCAAGTCCATATAAGGAGACCAAGGACCCTTTAGCCCACCGATGTAGGACTCCAACAACCTGGATGACAACCTCTTTTCTATGTGGCTAAAAGTAAGAAAATGTAGGCAATTTAAGCAGCCACGTGAAATATGCTTACAACATTAACATATAAAAATGACCAAAGTGCCCTCGCGAGGATGACGAAAAATTGTTATCCTCACTTATAACATGTATAATAATAATATTGTATGTGTTGGTCTCGATGGCCTTAACCCATTAAGCAAAGTTTCGTTCATATAATGTAAGTAGGGGTGACAAACGGGTGGATTGGATTGAATTTGGACGGGTTAAATATGGATCGAACAAAAATAGTTTGGATTGCAATCCACCCATATAAATATGGGTAAATATGGATTTGGTCAAATATGAATTGGGTAAAAATGGTTCCAACCCACTTTATTTCCTAAAATAAAAAACTTAAAACTTCTATATCATATCAATTTGACTTTTTTTCGTTTCTTTTTTTTTTTTTATAGTTTTTTTTCTCTCTCTTCTATATGTAACCTCTAGTTTTTTTTTTATTTCCTTTTTTTCTCTCTCTTCTATTTCTACCCTTTGCTTCTCTTTCTTTTTTCTTTTTTTTTTTCCCTTTTTACTCTCCTTTTTTCTAGTTTTTATTTTTTTTATTTTTACTTGTTTCTATTTTTTTCTTTTTTGGTTTTATTTTATATTTTGTATTTTTTTTAAGAACATGATTAAGTCGAGTACAAATTATGAATGATGACTGAGATATCATAACCATTCAGAATATTTGTATTCATCATTATTTTTTTTCTTTTTCCTTTTCTCCTTTTTCATTATTTGTTTCTTTCAGATTTTTTTTGTATTTTTTTCTTCAACTTTTTCTTTACGATTTTTCTCTCTTCTATCCCTAACTTCTACCTCTCTTTCTTCTTTTTTTTCTTTATTGTTTTTTTTTTTATTTTTGATTTTTTTTATGATAACGAAAATACCATAAGCGCATATCAATTTCTATTCGCCAACATTTATAATTTTTGTAAGTACACTCAAGTGGACTCCACCTAATGAATAGATACAGAGATAGTATCCAGAAAGAGCTTGGAATTACATTCGTCAAATCAAATATCTTTAGCAGTCGCAAGAAGTACACAAATCAAGGTTTCTACGTACTTCCTGCCTTGCCTGACCTTGAGCTCCTCGCTTCGTGCCTTACTTCTGCTCTAACAAGAACTCAAAGATGAGGGAGTTAGAAGTCGGATCCGAAGCTGGACTTTTTCATAAATCAAAGGCTACGTGGATCCTCAGCCATATATGAAGTGAAATAAAGATGGACCGAGCTTACTTAATACAATTGTATATTTGTATTTGTTTTTTAGACTTCAAGCTCATATTTGTATTTTATAGTTTGCACCGTCATATATATTTTATATAATTCGCACTTATATTTTAAAAGAGCTATTTTTTATTTGTAATTGATATGATTCAAAACTTAAAATTTAGAAGAACTGTTTTCATTGATGAACTAGTATTTTTAAAGAACTATTTTATATTTGTATTTATAAGTTGATCGTGTATTGTATTTATATTTATAATTGCATTTGTTTCATTTGTTTGTATTAGCATTCGTAGCTGACAGTATCATTTCTATTTTTAAGCAATTGAAAAAGAATAGTTATTTTTATTTCTACGAACACTTATATTTATATATATTGAACAAATTATATTTTATTGATATAAATTGAACAATACAAATAAAAATAATAAAATTATGCAAATACAATTGCTAAATTATACAAATACAAATGTTACATTTGTATCAAATGATACATGTTTATACAACTTGAACCATACACATATTAATGATAATTATTTATATACAAATATAAATGATAAATTTGATATACAAATAAAATATAAAATGCAATGACAAAAAAAAAAAAGATGAGGAAAAGAATATAAAAAAGAAGAAAATGACAAAAATGACGAACCAAGAATGAAAAAGGTGGAAATGGAAATACAAAAAAAAAAGAATGTGAAGAAAAAATAAATAAAATTGAAAAAGAAAAAAAATTGATGAAAAATAAGAAAGAAAAAAAGAGTAAGAAACGAGTAAAAAATAAGTGGAAAAAAATAAAAATAAAATGAGAAAGAAAAAAATAGTAAATTAAAGGAAAAAAGAAAGAAAAAAAAGAGAAATAAAAGATAGAAAAAAATAATAATAAAGGGGAGAGACTATATATAGATTATATTTAATTGATAAGAGATCCTATGAATTGTATAGGCTAAACGGGATAATTAAAAGCTTATATTTATTAACCCATGTAGGTTTCAAGCTAATACGAATGATGAAATAAGAATGAGAAAGGAGAAAATAAAAAAAGAAATACAAAGAAAAAGAAATTAAAATAAAAAAAATAGATGAAAAAATGAGAAAGAAAAAAAGAAATTATAAGAAACGACTAAAAAAAAAAAGCAAAAAAGTAAATTAAAGGAAAAAAGAAAAAAAAGAAAAGAAACTAGAAAAGAAGAAAAAAAATAAAATTTAAAGCATGGGTGGGTGATCTCTGTGTTTAAATGGGTACCCATATTTTATCCATTTTATCCATATTTGTATGAGTTTTTAAAATGAGTTGAAGTCCATATTTACCCATTTGAAATATGAGTGATCCAATTCAATAAATATGGATTAAATGGACCTTTTTCAAAAATATGGACTGAAATTGCCACCCCTAAATGTAAGGAAGAGAAAATGAGGAAAATATTCCTTTAGAAACTTGTGGTGTTAAATAAAATAATGACATTTTTGTGGCAATAAAATCCTAAAATCAATCAAGTTAAGAATAAAATATTCCTATGTATAAAATATATTATTTTGAGATACAATAAAAAAAGTTCAATGGAATAAATGAAGTAATAGAAGTCAATGGTAATTTAACCCACAATATATAGGAAGTCATGCTTTAACCCTTAACCTAACAAGTCCATAGTTTCAATCTCAGCCCATAATAATCACTACATTGGCTAAAACCAATCCTAGCCCAAATTATTACTTGTATGATAAGCACATAGAGGTGTCAATACGGGTCAGTCTAGCCTATCCGAGCTAGCCCACACAGACTTTTATTTTGATGGGCCAGGTCAGGATGGCCCATCAAAATGATGGGCCAAAAAACACCAAGCCCACACCATTACTCTGTGGGCCGCGAGCCTCACGGGCCAGCCCACTTTTAAAAAAATAATATTTTATAATTTAATTTTAGAATTGTAATGAAATAATAAAGAATAAAGAAGATAACGTGTTATGAAGTAAGAAAGAATAAAGAAGAAGAGTAGAGAGAGAAGAGAGTAATTGTTATTTCTCTTGAGGGATTCTATTAAGATCCTTGAGTATGATTTACAATGAAGAAAACCCTTCTATTTATAGGGTAAATTACTTCTAGTTTTTGATTAAAATACAGATACTTCAAACCCTGATAAATATCTACTAGATCTTATTAGATCTTGATAGATCTTATCTATATTTTTGATAGACATTCACTATAATGTAAATACATTCATAACACTCCCCCTTGAATGTCTAATTGATAGATAATGTGCCTCGTTAAAACCTTACTAGAAAAAATTCAGTGGAAAAAAAATCTAGTGAAGGAAAAAAAGTACACATCTCTAATGATACGCATTTCGGCTGCCTCATTAAAAACCTTACAAGGAAAATCCAGTGGGACAAAATCTTGAAAGGAAAAAAGAATACAACGCGTATTTGCCCCCCTTGATGAGAATATCAATAAACTTTTACATCTCGATCTTATGCATCATCTTCTTGAAAGTTGCAGATGGAAGAGACTTGGTGAATAAATCAATCACACTGTCACTTGAACGAATTTGTTGCACGTTAATATCACCATTCTTTTGTAGATCATGTGTATAGAAAAATTTTAATGGAGTGTGCTTCGTTCTATCTCCTTTTATGAATCCTCCATTAAGATGTGCTATACATGTTGTATTATCTCTGTATAAAAATGTGGGTACATTGTTATATTTCAAATCACATTTTTCTCGAATGAGATGTATCATGGACCTTAACCATACACATTCTCGGCTAGCTTCATGAATAGCTATTATCTCATCATGGTTCAATGAAGTGGCTTCAATAGATTGCTTTGTGTATCTCCAAGATATGACAGTATCCCCACATATGAACACATAGCCCATTTGAGATCGAGATTTATGAGGATTAATTAAATACTCAACATCAGCATAATCAATAAGATCGAGACTGCAATCTTTAGAATAAAATAAGATCATGTGTTTGATCTCATTTCAATGTCTCCTAATAGGAGCAGAACTATATCTTGCTAACAAATAAACTGAAAAGGCTATATCATGCCTTGTAGTATTTGCAAGATACATCAGTGCACCAATTGGACTAAGATATGGTACTCTAGGACCAATCCAATTCAGTATGTTTCTCATTTCAATAAATAATTTACTACTTTTGAAAACTCTACAAGAGTTCCAATAATACTCAAATCATCAAATTAACTTTTATAAGGATAATAAAAAGTTTCCCAGAAACTTTTATGTTTCAGGCATTTTGAATCCTTTAGGGATTTTCATATAGATTATTGTCAAGTGACAATATCCAACATGTCAAGTGTGACATCTTCAAGTGTTTGGACTGCAAATCAAATAAGTTTTACGCTTACCAAAATGCATCCTTTCATGTTACTTGATAAGTGTTTCTACGTCGGTATGCTTAAATAAACATAGAACCAGATCCTCATAACCTTTTACAATATTGTGCCAATATTTTATTAAAGATATTATCGATGATATATCATTTTATATCGGTTCACAATGTGACACAACATTTTGAGATCTCATCACTTCATTATTTTTAGGTACCTGAACCTCTCATAAGGTTTCATAAAGTGTTATGTCGTAGGCTCTTCAAGAGCACATTGCTTTCTTATTGTGATTGATTGCTCCTTATCCTTTTCAAGGATTATTTTATTTGGAACCGATTGGTCTATCACGCTTCACGCATGCATAGACTTTGTCCTTCATGGATACAAAATAGGAGCATTTGCAGCTTAAATATGAGATGCTTTCGACATTTGACTTGAATTATCTTTGATCTGGTGATAATTCCTAACATATTTTATAGTCGCTTATAATCTCCCCCTTATTCTAGGAAAACTACATACATCCTCCATTTTATTTGAGGAATCCATCTTTGTGCATAAGGTATATTTGTTAATCATAACCGCACATTAAAATTATTAGATGGAATAGTTGGTTCCTGACCTTGAACCAATTGAGAGAGAAGAAATAATCATAATTTATTGGTCTAATGCATACAAGTGCTACTGTATGTAACATATCATATTTCAAACCAACACATGAAACTTTGCTCTCATTAGTAATAGTTTAGCTATTTATCGAAGGCATTCAATGTCAAACCATCATCATCAAGATGAATTATCTTGATTGTACAATCTGAAAGTTATGCTCATAACTCAATTTTATTGAGCAAGCACCTTTATGAATGTCAAACTGCAGGTTGACAGTAAGTATACATGTGATCATTTTTTTTTTATGCTTCTTAATAGATCACATAACTGGTGAACGGGCCCATATTCACCTTTTATATTTTTCAGATTTTGAGGGATCAAATCCCAACATTAGTTGGTTCATCCAACTTATCATGAGGACAAGCAACATTAAAAATAATGAAGAATTTTCTGATTCTACAATATATGCTCAATACTCAGTGTGCACATCTTCGAGATATCTCAATCATTCATGCAATTTATGAACTTTTATTTTAGCAAACTCCAAGTTTACCATGACATGTACCTTTTACTTTAGTAAATTTTAAATTTACTATTACATGAATAATGTTCAGATTTGCTACTTCAGAAGTAGATTTCAAAATAACTCTTCTCAATTATTCTACCTCTTTCAGGGGTGAGTTGTGTGTGATACAATCACAATCAAGTGCAAGTTTGCATTAATAATTTTCTCATTTCCTAGGAATGGAATGTAATCATGATTTAAGTCTATCAAATTCTGATAACTTATAACCTCTTTTATGATATTGCTACTTCAGGAGCAAATCGAGGCATATATCATATATTGCTATCACATTCACTTTTAACTTAAGTGCATGAGAAGTACTGAATTCACTAGATAGTTGTCAAATTAATACTACACATACAAGTTTGCACCTTCAAAACAAAAGTTTAATTGCCTAGCCATATTGCAGCAGTTTATTCTAAAAGTCTCAGTGGGACTTATATCCTTATGTAACGGATATAACTGTTGCAAAATGCATTCCATGACAACTGTTTTCTATTTGTTACTATAGGTCCAGTTTGTCATCTTTCAGACCTGTTATATATTGCTACCACATTCACTTCATGGAATGGGGCATATTCAATGGACAAGTTTCTTGACTTTTCATCAAAAATACATTATTTTTCCTTGGCCATCATAATATCATCAATATGGTGTATTGAGATTCAAACTCGATATCTTATCCAAATAAAAACGTCTTAGGCATAAATCGATGGGGCTTGAACCCAACATCTAATTTTCATGGTGCATACATTAATATCGTTCTTTTGGGAGGATGACCATCTTCAACTGGTCAAATCTCTCTTTTAGACTATTCCACAAAACAAGTGGATCCTTAGTAGTAAGGTATTCAATTTTCAGAATTTCGTCAAGATGATGACGCAAGAAAATCATAGCCTTAGCACAATTTTGATTAGATGTTGTATTTTCTTTCTTTATGGAATTTCCAAGATCCACAGCATCTAAGTGGATTTCAGCATCCAACACCAATGAGAGGTAGTTCTTGCTCGAGGCAACAAACTCAAGTTTTGTAAGATTATTAGTCATATGAAAAAAAAAATACATTAGCCTTCAAATTTGAGACGACAGAGAGAAATAAAATAATACCTTAGCTTTCAAATTTGAGACGGCAGAGTCTCGTGCTGATAACGTGTTATGAAATAATAAATAATAAAGAAGATAATGTGTTATGAAACAAGAAAGAATAAAGAAGAAGAGTAGAGAAAGAAAAGAGTAATTGTTATTTCTCTTGAGGGATTCTATTGAGATCCTTGAGTATGATTTACAATAAAAGAAGCCTTTCTATTTATAGGGTAAATTACTCCTAGTTTTTGACTAAAAGACAGATACTTCAAACCCTGATAGATATCAATTAGATCTTGATAGATCTTATCTATATTTTGATAGACATTCACTATAATGTAAATACATTCATAACAAGAATGTAATAAACATAAATATTATCAGACAATATTACATAGTGTTAATAGTTGTTAATCAAGTCTCAACACCCCCAAAAAATACTCCTAATAGCGAAAGTAAATAACTTTTGATATGATATCCTTCGAACCAAATAAAAATACTAATAAGCATTCTAAACAGATGATGTATTTGACTTATGGGCCGGACCATGAGCTACCCCAACCCATATTATTCAAGTCCCAAGATCCACGGGCTTATCCGGCCGGGCTAAAAAGCCTTGTTCTTAAATGGGTTGCAAAAAAATAAAGCCCAACTCCATCAAAATACAGGTTGGGTCGGGCCGATCCAACGGGCCTAACCCATATTGACGACTGTATAAGCACAAGACAAGTGTTCAAAAAAGAAAATTTAGTAGCTCAATTGGTTAGTTATCTGAATTCGTAAATTTGGTAAAGGTTTGATTCCTTACCTTATAAATTATCCCATGTGTTTTCTTCCCTGTGCCCATTTAATAGAACAACAAAAAAAACATGTCAAGTAGCGGTCGGGTGTGCATCGACCGGTTTGGTTCAATTTTTTACATTATCGATTCGATTTGTCGATTTTCAGTTTGTAAACACGCTAAATCGATAATCGAACCAATAAGATATTCGTTATCAATTTTCAGTTAATCGGTCTTTATTGATTAGATTTTTGGTTTAACCGACAAGAAAATACTCCCTTAATTTTTTTTTTACTTTCTCTAATTTTTACACTATCTTCATTGTTTAAGTCTATACAAATTAAGGAACTAAGACAATAACTATATGTCACACCCCCTTTTAACCAAATGATATTCAATTTTTAAGTTTGAAAGGGTTTTTATTATTAAGTGACAAAAGATAAAATTTATATCAAAAGAAATTCTTTTTCATTTGAACTCAGAGTCACCATTTGGCATAAATCTGGTGTGCCAAGTCACCTTTGAAAATCCTTTTTCAAAATGATTTTGACTCTTTTAAACTAATCCGCGAACAGAGATTCCGGCTAAGGAATTCTATTGACCGAAGAAAAGGTGTTAGGCACTCCTTGATCCCGTGGTTCAACCACGGTTTATTCGTGGAGTATATTGGCTAGTTTGACGCTATGAAATGAATAGACCAACAAAACACATAAAACAAGCAAAACAAACAAACCAAATAAAATTCAAAACCAAAATAATGTCCATTCCGGATTATACAGTCCCAAAAATAGAAAAATGTAGAAATGTAAATCTTATTCTAAACTAATCCTAGACTATGCTCTACCCAATATCTCGAGTCTTGATCATGAACCATCTATGAGTACAACTCCTTCGGGGCATTCACCGGATAAAATTGTACAAATAACCTCGGGGCATTTCCCGGCCAAATAAGTACATTTTTAATGCGATAAAATAGAATCATTCAAAAACATTCAAGCATTCAACAATCATAATTCCTAAATTTACCTACCCGGCCTACGTTTGCCTATCCGTTTTAACTTATTATAATACTATCACGTTCCACATTATCAATGAATCAAAATTAATCCAAATCATCAATGAATCAAAATTAATCCAAATTTATTTTTATCAAGATCAATCCCTCCCCGAATTTCATTTTAATTCTTAACGAGATGTCATTTTATTATATAAATCATAATCCAGGGGAATCAACCAAATCAAACAAGTAGCAATTCATCATCAACCAAGATCAAACAACACATGATATTCAATCCAACACATCGAATATGATAAACAATGAAATAAAAAGAGGGAAAAGAATAGAATTGGACCTCAATTATTGATTTTGATATATCGAAGATAGAATCGCGTCCGAAAACCCCCAATTTGAACCTCAATCATGAACTAAAAGACCTTGATATACCCCTTTTACTGATTTTTGGACGGAACAGACTGGAACGACTCAGATTCTTATTGCTTCGATCGCCGGCTTACTCTTTCCAGCAAGATTTGAGATAAAAAGGGAAAAGAAATGACTATTGGCGTGGATTTGGATTGGGATGGAGCTGAAGGTTACTTTTTGACTTCATCGAAGCTCCTTACGAGCTCAAGAATGACGAACACTAGACAAAAATAAATAACCATGATGCTTTCCGGCGATGGGATGCCATTTTCGGTGAAAAACCGCCGATAAATTGAGTTCTTTGATCTAATTTTCTCCCTTCTTCCCCTCTTCTCCTGATGCTCTATCTCACGACCTCTTTTCGCTCTCACTAGGGTGTGTGTCTGAGTTTGTTCGTGGGTTTTATCTGATGTGGAGTGAGTATATGTTCGTCGATGAGTGTGTGTGTATTTTTCGTGAGGTTTTTCTGTGAGTGTGATACAAGTACGACCTCGTAGATGAAAATATTTTGAGCATGTCAAATACCACCGAGAGGAGTCTCGAGCTTAAGTGTAAATGAAGCCCAAAAACCGCCCCTATGTATGGATTCCATGGGCGGCTCTTTGGAGAATTTTAATTAAAGGGGCACTTTTGTCCTTCAGTCTTATTTTGTGATGTAATATAAATAGAACACCTTAGGGTTTTATTTCACTTATTTGAATATTTTTGAGACTTGTAACATTGTAACACCTTAGTTTTCTCTTAGAAGCTCCAAACCGAAACTAAGGCTTGGCAAGTGAAGATTAACTTGTGTTTGCATATTGGCTTGAAACATTGGTGTTTAGAGGAGGTAAAGGCCCTCTTGTGTCAACGCAGAGTTAGGTTTCCGTCGTGGGTAGTGTTAAGGGTCCAAGAGTGTAACAATTCTTGGGTTCTTAAGATTGTCCCTTCATTTGGTCTAACTATTTATCTTGTATCTTGTTGTATCCGTTGGTTCCTTATGGTTGTTAATGTACCCATAACTTTCTTATTGTTGTAATATTGTTGTTTATGTGTTGATATAGTGAAGTCGTGTAGGGCTCTTTCGATTCACTATAGTCATTGTAATCTTGTGTTCTCTATCTATCTTGTTGAATATTGTAGTTGTTGTCTAGAAAGTATAGAGAAGCCGAGTGGGGCCTTTGATTCTCTAGTGTTATTGTCTTGTAGATCTCTTGGTTTTCTTGTTGTGTGTTTGATCTTGTATCATTTGGTATCAAATAGATTTTGTTCTCACAAAATCAATCTTGGGAAGAGA
This sequence comes from Capsicum annuum, assembly GCF_002878395.1. Lineage (NCBI taxonomy): Eukaryota > Viridiplantae > Streptophyta > Magnoliopsida > Solanales > Solanaceae > Capsicum > Capsicum annuum. Next base: position 226,251,732 of record NC_061122.1, on the reverse strand, counting down.
CCACCAAACTTGTGTTGAAGACCTTGGCCGAGAGTTATACTAGATTTAGTAGATTTTTATTTGTCTAGTGTGTTTCTTATGTTTGTTTCGTTCTCACCAACACAAAAGGTGTCTAGATCTAAAGTTGCGCTTATAATATTGACATTATTATTGTGGTGACTTGAAGTTAGCCGTGTGTTGAGCCTTGTCATTGAAGATTGGTGGACGTTGTTGATGTGTTCTTGAAGGGTTGTTGTTGTGTTTATATTGTTCTTCATCTCTTCTCATACTTAAACCAATAAAGAGGTGAAAATAGATTCAAAGGAGTAAACATAAAAGTTGTAAAGTGTGTTTGTGAGAAGACTTGAACCATCACTTCCTAGACTTGACATCAACTTTTCCAACTACTATCCTTAAATCAAGGAGCCTTGTTTGGTGGAATTAGTACAAGTCAAGATCATCTTTTGAGATTAAACTTACAAATGACTCAAAGACTTGTATTTTTTCCTCCAAAAACAATTGTCCTCTAATTCTAAATTGTGTGAAAGTTGAAGATTCAAAATTTGTGACTAAATTGTATGGGACAGAGAAAAATTGCTTGCTGCCACGTCACCACTTGCTACCGTTCACGTCAATATTGAGCTCAAATTTGGATTTTCTAGTTTCTAATTATTGATTATTGGTTTCATTAGTTGATCCTAGAACTAATTAATAAACTAGTAAATTCCTACTAGATTGTCAGTTAGTCCTTTGAATCCATTGTTCGTGTCTACGTTTCTTTTGTGCTTTTGTTGTTTTTATAATCGTAGTGCTTCTTGATTCAAGTTCGAACATTACTTACTTGAGTCTTCCAACAAAGAATACATTCTGACTAAGGAGTAGACTTACTCTTTAACTCACCACAACTACAAGCCGACTTGCAAACATTTGTGACATCAAATGTGAGGCCACAACGTGAGTGAGAGAATAGTGAGGTTTTTTGAACTAACGTGTGTTTTGTTTTGTAGGTTTTGTGTTGTATTGTTGTGTGTGACATAATGGACTGATTTAGTGGCTTGTTGGACCGTAACTTGAAGGATTAATTTCGATACCATCACAATGGAACCGGAGGCTTCAAATGCTCAAACAATGGATAGTAATTCCATTAATCTCATTTTGGCTCGCCTTGAAACTACGTCCCGAGATGTGGCTAAGTTGAATGTGGGTCTTGAGAAACTAGATACAGATGTTACATCAATGAGTGGGAGATTAAAACGTGTGGAAAGTCAAATGAGTCGACCATCCACCCGTCAAAATATTTCCCCGACCACTACTCTCGAGGCCTTGCACCAAATGTTTCATCCACCGAGACAACCATCTAATGTCACAAACTGAACTCCACTATACTCCCTCACCCGAGACCATGAGAGGACAATCCACCCACCACCTCACCAAGTTCAATAAGTAGGACTAACAACCCAAATGCCACCCCACAACCTGAGTCCTCCAAACCAAACTCTACTTGAACAAAGACCTTATTATCTACCAAATCCAAACCCGCCACTACAAGCTCCACTCAACCCGAATAGACCTATCCAATATGAGGGATATAGGGTGTTTGATGATGGTTACATGAGGGGGGAAGAGGTACGGGGTAGACATATTGATCAAAGGGAAGTTCATGACCGGGAAGGAAGAGTTGGTCCTTGGAACTAACAAGGGAACCAAACCCGAGATGTAGGGCTCAATAACATCAAGATGAGGCTTCAAATATTCAAGGGTGAGAGTGATCTCAAATAATTCTTGCATAGGAATCTGCATGTGAGAGGGTCTTCCAAGTCAATGATCTTACCGAAGAAAAGAAGAGTTGCTATACGATTCCTCACTTCGAGGGTTATGCTACTACATGGTGGGAGTATATTAAGCATTTTGGCAACATTTTAGTTGAGGAGAAACCCCCTCCTTGGTTTCGTTTGAGGTACCTCATGAGGCAAAGGTACCTACCTGAAAGGTATTATAAAGAGCTCCTTGCCAAGTTGTATAACTTGAGGTAAGGAAATAAGAGCGTCGTGGCTTACTACGACGAGTTCCAACAACTCATCTTGAAACTTGATCATTTCGGGGAGTAAGTGAATCACGATATCATTCGAATCAAGGTGGGGTTTAATAGATATATTGCATCACGGTTGACACTTCACAAGTTTGACACCCTCGATGCCATCTTCGAAGCTGCCTTGGAGATTGAAAGGGAGTTACGGGAGAAGCCGAGGCGTAAGTTTAAAGGACAATCACCCTCGGGTTGGAACAATGACAAGAATGATTCGTTCAAGATGGAAAAACCCGAGGCCAAGGCTGCCCAAGCCTAGAATAAGACACCTCAAAGGTACATTCCGAGAAATGAAGTTAAACCACATTCCTTTTCTAATTCTAAGGGTTTTCAATGTTTTAAATACCAAAGTTGGGGACACAAGGCTAGTGAGTGTCCCAATAGGAGGAATATGATATTAAGAGAGGGAAAATTATATTTTCTTAGAAAGGAGGTGGGACTTGAACCGAAGGAGATTGATGATCAATCTTAATGTGGAGAGGGGATGGAACCCGAGAAACCAAAGGAAGGGGAGAAGGAGGATGCTTGGCCGTGTGAAGGCGAACTTGAAGTGCCATGTTTTGTAGTGAGAAAATCTATGATTAGTAAGGTTTTGGGTGATCATAGTCAAAGGGAAAACATTTTTAACACCAAATGCCTTATTAAGGGAATTGTGTGTTCTATGTTTATTGATGGAGCTAGTTGTGCTAATATTGCTAGTAGTACCTTGGTTGATGTCTTGAGGATGCCCACTATCCGTCATTCCAGACCATACAACCTTCAATGGTTAAATAAGTGTGGGAAGTTAAAGGTAAGCCGATAAGTGGTGATACGGTTCAAGGTAGGCAACTACTTTGACGAGGTGTTGTGTGATGTTATTCCTATGCAAGCATGCCACCTATTTTTGGGAAGACCATGGAAATATGACAAAGCTACCGTGCATGATGGAAGATCTAATAGCTACACTTTGGAGCACTGTGGCCGAAGGTATACACTCCACTCTCTCTCACCGATACAAGTGGCTGAAGTTGGTCAACAAGTTAGAGAGTTGGAAGAACAGAGGAAAAGGGGAGAAAGGAAAAGACCGAGAGTGGGAATGGAGGAGAAGGAAGGTAACTAAGGAGAAAAAAATCAAGGGGTCTTCACTTTTGGGACTTACCCTCGGGGAACCTTCACTTCTCACTAACGTAGGTACTAACATTTTGCCTAGTACCCATTTTTCTTGCATGTAGGTACATTATCATGTGCGTCCTAAGGGGAAAACTGGGCAACATACTCACCAAAGCATACTTGATGATCTCGAGGAGTCCATAAATACGCCTCCAAGCTTCGGGACAGAAAATAAGGAGGTCATCTTATGGAGGAGCCGTGAGGTTGATGAAGCTGTGAGTTTAAGGTCAAACTCCTTTCAAGGTGGATAGGATGATACAAGTATGACCTCGTAGATGGACATATTTTGAGCGTGTAAAAGGCCACCGAGAGGAGTCCCGAGCTTAGGTGTAAATGAAGCCCAAAAATCGCCCCTTTGTATGCACTCCATGGGCGTCTCTTTGGAGCATTTTAATTAAAGGGGCACTTTTGTCTTTTAGTCTTATTTTGTGATGTAATATAAATAGAAAACCTTAGGGTTTCCTTTCACTTGGTTGGATATTTTTGAGACTTGTAACATTGCAACACCTTAGTCTCCTCTTAGAAGCTCCAAACCGAAACTAAGGCTTGGCAAGTGAAGATTCACTTGTGTTTGCATATTGGCTTGAAACATTGGTGTTTAGAGGAGGTAAAGGCCCTCTTGTGTCAACGCAGAGTTAGGTTTCCGTCGTGGGTAGTGTTAAGGGTCCAAGAGTGTAACAATTCTTGGGTTCTTAAGATTGTCCCTTCATTTGGTCTAACTATTTATCTTGTATCTTGTTGTATCCGTTGGTTCCTTGTGGTTGTTAATGTACCCTTAACTTTCTTGTTGTTGTAATGTTGTTGTTTATGTGTTGATATAGTGAAGCCGTGTGGGGATCTTTCGATTCACTATAGTCATTGTAATCTTGTGTTCTCTATCTATCGTATTGAATATTGTGGTTGTTGTCTTGAAAGTATAGAGAAGCCGAGTGGGGCCTTTGATTCTCCAGTATTGTTGTCTTGTAGATCTCTTGATTTCCTTGTTGTGTGTTTGATCTTGTATCAGAGTGGTTGTGAATATTCTCTTTTTTTTCAGTCCATGCAAAAAATGAGAAAAATGAGTCCACAGACCCTCCCAAGTCTTTAATTAAAAAAATAGGACAAGTGGGTTCCACAATGTCCCCAAGTTAAAAAAATAAGTCGCTTGAACAACTGGGACAATTGTCCGACAACTGCATTAGTTGTCTCAACAACTTCGCACAGTTGTTGATCAATTTTGCAAAGTTGTCGAACAACTTTGATAGTTGTTGAACAACTTCGCAAAGTTGTCGAACAACTATCAAAGTTGTTCTACAAATTTGCAAAGTTGTTGGAACGAAAATATTTTTAAAAAAAATTGAATTTTTTTTTGTCCCTTTCACTTAATTTTTAAAACTTGAAGGACCCTCACTTAATTGGAAAACTTATTTGTCCTTTTTAATCCAAAGTCCATGAAAAACATAGGAGTATGTGTGTTTTTTCCAATCTGTGAGGAGTGTGTGTATTGTAATTGTTTCTGAGAGTGTATATTTTTTGTGAGTGAGGGTGTGTTTGGTATGATGGAAAATGTTTTTTGGAAAACATTTTCCTATTTTTCTTTGTTTGGTTGTAATATAACTTTGGAAAAATATGTTCCAAAAGAACTCATTTTCTTCCATTTGAAAGAAAATGACTTCCCTCATTGGCCAAGGAAAGTCATTTTCTTTTTCTAGAAAATATTGAGATGTGACTTATGGGAACTTGGAACCAAAATAAACCAAAATATGAATAAAGTGACCAAAATAGGTCATTTATTTAATAAGTTACCAAATTAGGTTAAACGTAATAATTTATTACGTTTATACCTTTTTTTAACGGTTTTGACAGCGGATGTGTACAGTAAATTTTTTTTAGTAAAACATAGTAATAATTTATTGCGTTTTACAAAAAAATTCTATAAAACGTAATAATTTATTACGTTTTACAATTTTTTTTGTAAAACGTAATAATTTATTAAGTTTACATGATTTGACATAAAGAAGTGATGTGATAGTACACTCAGTTTTTTTTAAAAACAAATTATAAATTATAACTTTTTAAATTTTTTAACTTTTACAAATTAAAACTTTTTATTACAATTTATAAATTATAACTTTTTATTATGTTTCTTACAAAAAAAATTAAAAAAAGTTATTTCTTCGTTTTGTCAAATCAAGTACCACTTAACTCACTCTTTTTGACTTTTTCTTTCATAAATTGTATTAAGAATTTACTTTTTAATGAATAAAAAAATAAAAAATACGTAATTATAAATTTATTTTACTATACGTAATAAAAAATTACATTGCTTTCTAAATTTGGTCAGATGAATGTATAATTGTTGATGTCACATCTCATACAAACTGACCGAATGATTAAAAATGTGTAGTTAAATATCATGTTTTAGAAGATATATATTTATATTTTTAATTAAAGGGCCACACGCTCTTGTAAAGTTAAAATTTAGTAGAAAAAAATATATTTTCTATTCACCAATCAAACACTATAAAATATTATTTAAAATATATTTTTCACTCAACAACCAAACATAAGAAATAAGTAAAACACCAACTTATTTTCTGTGAAAATTCCGTCATACCAAACACACCCTGAATGTATTCGTGGAGTGGAAAAAATGGTGAGGATTAGCTGCTGACCAGTGGGAAACATGAGTGGGGTGGGGGAGGGGGTCTAGGGGTAGTGAAGGGTAGGGGGTATGTGGGGGTAGGGGTGTGAGGTGGTAAAATTAGTTAGGGTGGGTGGTGAATTTGTTGGGGGTTTGTTAGGATAAGATGGTTGTGGATTTGCTTATTTGACTTTAGTGAGGGGTTATCACATGATTGAGGATGCATAGTAAGATGGGGTAAATGGGTAAAAATACACTCTCGGGAGGGACAAAATTACTTGTCTACACTACAAACACAAAAGACAATAAGATATGTATATAGAATCTAAAACCACTATTATATAAGTGTGAATAAAAATATAATTTTAATATAATCTTATTGGGTTATTGGTTTAACCATTAACTAAAACCTTAAAATAGAAAATCAAACTGATAGCCCAATAAAAAAATTACAAAATCATTAAAAATTCGTTAACTCGATAAACCAATACCAATAAACCAATAACATTTTCACAAGTTCGATTTATCGGTTAAATCGTTTTTTGCACGCCCCTAATGTCAAGCTTTAGGATAGATTGTATGTGCGAGATTCACGGGTGGCAAAATCAAAACCCAACCCACCAAATCGGTTTAAATTTGCTCAGGTTATTTACACGCTCATTTATTAACTCAAGTCATTTCAGCCATTAAACTTTGGTTTGATATAGAGCACAAATTGATTTATGGAAAATCTTACTAAAAATATTTTTAAAATATATATATTTATTTGATATGTTATATGTAGTCATAATTTTAGAAAGAACTTTTATCAAATACTAATTTATATAAGAACATATAAAACAACTAAAACTTAGTAAGAATTGAATGGGTTGGGACGTTGGGTTATGATCCACATTTTAATTCATTTTCAACCTAACCCATTATCATAATCCAAGTAGCTTTTGAATGGGTCAATAACCCGCCCAATTTATTAACTTAGTCTATTTGACCCATCCAAATTCAGCCTAACCAGTAACCACCCATTGATAACTCTATTGAAACTCAATGTAAGGTGAGGGACGAGCAATGTGCCTTGGTATAACATTTAAATGCAGGTTGAGAGTATGTTTATCTAGTCAAAGTTTGAAGCCTTGATATGAAATGGAGGGCATAGTAGGAGACGATTAAAGAACAACATGGAACTAGAAAAATGTTACGTGTCAGTTATCCATCTCATCAATAGAAAAAAGAATGCCACTGGTTTCACAGGTTAAATGAGCTCTCTCGCCTAAAAAAATACTTTTTAGAATTGAATTTTTTTATTTGGTCTATAACATTGGTATTGTAACACCCCTTTTTCCCCTAAAGGGATCGAGGTTGAAGGGTTTTTCCAATTAAAGTGACGATATTGAATAGAGATTAATTTATTTACAGAGTCGCCACTTGAAATTGAGTTTTGGTGTTCCAAGTCACCTTATTGAATCCCTAATCAAAAGAAAATGACTCTTTGTTGGTCTGCGGAAACAAAAGATCGGGTAAGGAATTCTGTTGACCGAGGGAAAGGTGTGAGGCACCACCCCTCGAGTCCCGTAGTTCTAGCACGGTCGCTTTTATTAACTTATACTTAGCTTTAACTATTTTAGAAAAAAACTATGTTTGCAGACCTAATTCGCTTTTTTTTTTAAATATATTAAAACTATTTAAAACTCTTGTATTAAATTTGTGAAAAATTAAGTTTAGAAAAATATTTGTCAAGGTACATTACAGTATCCTTAACTTTTCAATGTCTCGAAAATGATGAGTACGCCGCATTCTTAAATGAGATGAACATTTTAAAATGTGAATAAAGTTCGTTCAACGTTAAAGACATGCGTTCGTCTCTTATAACTCGAGATAATTTTATCTTGTTTAACGAATTCAATAATTTTCTTGTATTATAAATAAAGAAAATAAACTAGTAAAGAATGAATTTGGCAAAATGAGAAATTGAACAAATATAAAAATAAAATTTCAGCATTAATATGGATTTTAAAAAAATAAAATGATAAGAAAAATGAAAGTTAATCTTTTCGTAGAATTAATAAATTCCCTTATACGTTCCTACGATAAAGGACTATATTAACAAGTCATTTTTAACTTCATTTCATGCACACAAATTGATAAGTCATGTTAAATACTCCAAATTCAATTCCAAACATATTTATATTGCTATATATATTTTATTAAATCTAATATAACTACAATTAACCCACTATTATACATTATGCAACTTGCATTTGTCCAATAAACAACAAACAAATAGGAGATAAAAAGGGACCGAGATGGCATATTCGATTAAAGGCACGATATACTTATTATATTTATCAAAGATTAAATAATAAATTGAAGTAAAAATGTAAATCATGGCTAAAGTGAAACTAATATATAAGAATTCACACATAATCATTGAGATAAATATCACATACGGACAAAAAAATAAATTCTACTACCAAAGTCATTATCTAATAATGTAACACGTAAACAACAATCACTGCTAAGGTTTATAAATAAACCGAGATCTATTCAAAATAAATATTATTATTCCAACTTCAAACAAATATTATTTGGTCATGCAAACTTCGCATTTAATCAAGAACACCGACAATTAGACGTTTAAGCATGCAAAAAAAAGAATAAAAAAATTATCATACGTTAGTTCAATTTTTGTCTAAATTTAATGATACGAAAATCTTAACATACTTCATATTATAAAGTTGATGTTAAACACATAAAAATTTAAAGCAATTTCCAAAATATCGAAATAAGATTTCATACAATCACAAAATTAAATCATATAAAGAAGAGTGACTGACTAAGTGTTATCTTTGACAACAAAATCTCATTTTCATTTACATCATCTTAAACTACAACAAATGATTTAAATGTTACCTCTTGTGAAAATAATCCTCCACAAAAAAAAAAAAAGCCACGAACTCAAAATTTCGGATCAAACCAATAACTCTAAATCGTTGTCAATCTGTTTGCTATCTCTCTTTTTTTTTGTTTTCTCCTTTGTTTCTTCTTTTTTTTCTTCTTTCATTGTTCTCTCTGTTTTGTTGTTTTTTTTTTTTGTCTTTCACCAAAAAAAAGTTGTGCTCTTCCTCTTATTTTATCTCACTTAATTTTTTATGACCTAACGTAATGTAAACAAGAAAACAAACAAATACCCTACATTTAATTTTTAAATATAATTAAATAAACAATATATAAATCCATCGAAAAAAACGAAAGTTGTATTATCCAAAATTACACGCCGGCTTTTAATCTTTAGTGAACACATTTTTTTTATTTTTTTTAAATTTAACTTATAAAGACCATAGAAATATTTTAAAACAATAATTGAAGATACACACTTAAATTACACATGATAAAATTTATTATTATTATTATTATGTTTTAATTAATACATGTTAATATTTTTTTTTAAAAAAATGCAGCATTTAAATTTTTTATCTAATCTTAAACCATTCCAAGTATATCAATGAAAATCAAAAAATAAAATTTGAATATAACTATTTTACAGATTAATGCGGAGAATAGTACTAGTAATACTAAAACTCCTAATAATAATAATAATATGTAAAGAACTTTCAGCATTTTTTATTTTTTTTGAAAAATAATTCATAGATAGTAGTAAGTAACTTCAAAGACCAGTATGTGTATGTCCATTTTTTATTTTTTTTATTTTTTGCATGCATGGATCACATAGTAAGATTTACCCTAACTACTTTCTAATTATTCATAAACTATACATAACTTTACAATCCTTTAATATTATTAACTTTTTAAAACATATATCATTCAAAATTCAAATTAATCTAACCAACATTATTTCAAGCCAATAAACGAGTGATAGACAAAGACATAAAGCGAACTATATAAAAATAACAAATTATACACGCTAAATAATATAACAAGTTGTTGGAACAACTTCATCCATGCTTTGATTTATGATAAACTTATGAAATATAATACAAGATGAGATAAACCTGTATCATAAATTAAATCAAATATCGATGCAAGAACGTCGTCACCGAAAACTCAAACGGAAACTTGAAACTCAATTCAGAACTCTTTCTTCTCTTTATTGTCTGATGTTTTTTTAGTGCTTCACTCTCTGTTGTTTCTCTATCTGTTTTTTTTTTTTTTTTTTTCTCTTTTTGTTTTTTTTTTTTTTTTTCTGATGTTGTTTTTTCTGATGTTGTAGTGTGTAAAAGTACGTAGGTTTTCTCTCTGTGTTTTTTTTTTCTCAGTCTCTAATAGTGTTCATCCGTATTTTTTCTGGGGGTTGGGAATTTATATGTTGATGGGGAGAGGGGTTGAGAGAAGTTGATATAGATAAGGTAGAGGAGTTAGATTAGGATAATTATTCAATTTCTCTCTCTTTTTTTAAATAAATAAATAATAATAATAATAATAATAATAATAAAAGAATAATAAATAATTAATTTTTATATTTAAAAATATTTTAAAAGTTTATAAATAGTCTAAAATAAATATAATTAAGAATAATAAAATTACTAGTCTGTTTATTAAAATTAAAAGAAATATATATATTTTTTTTGAATTTTAGTATTATATAAAATAATAATAAAATAAAAATAAAAATAAAAATATATAAAAAATATAACTTTATTTATTAGTATTATTCTTTATTTATTTTCAACTAAAATTTACCAAAATAAAATAAAAGCTAAGATAAATATTGGACAAAAAAAAATATTTAATGCCAAAATATCTATCTATCTATCTATCTATCTATATATATATATATATATATATATATATATATATATATATATATATATTAAACTTGGGGAGAGTCAAAAATCACATGTCTACAGGTATCAGAGCCGATCGATCCACGCGTGGAACCCCAACTTGAAGTAGTGGCTTAACCTAAGAAGGGTGTCAGTCATGACCAATGATGTCTCATTGGTTCTCCTCAAGCAAAGCTCCCATCAACCAGATTAATCTTTTGAATTCGTACGTTTCCCTTGTTTGATATTTGATCTATGACAAAAAGGTTAATTAGCTCGTCGTGCAGGTGGGAATATTGCGGGGTCCGCACGAACTACTTGTATATGTCGTTGCTCTATGCTAAGGAGTGTCGTACAAGCTATTTGTATGTTGTCGTACTATGCTTATCGCATATATATGTTACGTTACATTATTATACGATCGATTCAATTATATTCGAGTCTAGTTTCTTTAATGTTTATCAATTTCAACTCTAGCTTCAACAATATTAGCTAAGTGTTGTATTATATATTGATAGCAATTAAGTGGACATAGTATATAAGTTGTGGCATGACAAATCAAATCCAACCTCTCTACATCCCAATAGAGAAATAGAAAGAAAGAAAAAAAAGACTAAATGGTATATAAGAAAACAGCCACACCAAAAAGAAAAACAAGAAAAAAAATACATCAAGAAGAAATAAAAGAAGCACTCATATTTTATGTTTTTACTCTTTGGACTACAAAAAGCAAAAAAAGAAAATGAATTTTGTAGTACTTTTGAAAATCCTATTACCCTCTACAGCTTTGATTATAGTTCTTCTCACCGTTTAAATCCCTTGATAAAATAGCCATATTCACGGGGCGCCCGGAGGAGTATCGTGCCCCATTCCTGGGCTATGTCCAGGAGTGACAGGCGGTATATCTTTCTGTTCGTACCTGTTCTTGGAATCGCTGAACGAAAAATTATCAGATGACGAACTTTTTACTTCTTTGTATAGAATTTCAACTGGAGGTGGAGGTGGAGGAAATCTTGAAAATCTTGATGCATCTGCCAACTCAAATTGTTGAAGTGCAATAGAAATTAGAAATATGTATAAAACAAGCATACAAATGATTTTGTGATGTGATAATATGGCCATTAAATTGAACAAAAATGCTCTAAGCAAGCACTAAGCAAGATGGTTTGTCTAAATCACTTTTTTTCTTTTTTTGAATGTAGAAATATTGAAAATTTTGATGTTAGCATACAATTAATATAGGTGCCTATTTAAGCTTGTCAAAAAAGGTCCCTAATTGGCCTTGTTGGTTTTTAAAACTTAGTACTGTTATATAAAAGTTGATGCACACATGATGGTGCTTGTCAGAAAAATTAATGTAATCAAAAATACCAAAAAGAAGTTAATGCATAGGAAGAATATTTTCTAAATAGGGAAAGGGATAACATTTGTTGAGTCATTTCAATTTTCAAAGAGTAATGTCATTGCCACTCATTGAAATTCTAATTGACCTTTTGAGAAAGAGCATTTGAGCATGGGGACTTTGATTAGACATAAAATAAATAAAAAAAGATCAATTTGCTTTGTATTTGTCTGAAAGCTTTTTCCTGTTTTTCTAGGGAAAATGCCTTGTCCACTATGATCTTTAAGGATCAATTTGCTCCTTATATTTGTTTTCTTACGATCTACAGGTTACGAGTTCGAGTCTGAAACCAATCATTAATATTTGTAGACAATTTTATATCACATCCTCTAGGATTTGGTCTTTTCTTAAATCTTTTGTGGGTGCGAAATACTTTATGCATCGGCTGCCTTTTTCATCATTTTCTATGAATCGTGTGTGTGTCATTTTCTTAAAAATATACCCTTTTTTAGTTTATCTTAATTCTGTGGGGCAGTAACATGTATAACATGACCATCGTACAGGATGTGGTGCAGCGGATGAAGCTGCTTCTCCCTTAATCAGAAGTCTCAAGTTCGAGCCCTTAGTATGGAAAAATACTTGATAAGGAGCGGTTTCTCTGAACGGGCCCTACACGGCTTGAATCCGAATTAATCGGACTTCAATTCAGGTACCAAATATCGGATGAGAAACCAAAAAAAAAAAACGAGACATGTATAACATGTACTATATACTTTAGATTTTACTTATATGATGCCTGTGATGAATAGCTAGCTGATAAGGCTGGATCAAACAGAAGAACTAATAGGCTTTTAGGTTGGTAAGATTTTGAAGATTTGATGTATATGACATCTTGGATGAATATCATATTGGAATAATAGTGAAAAATGAAGAGTTTTATAAGCACAATACAAGTTTGCATGACACTATATCAAAGTATTTAAACCTTTTTTCTTTGGCAAAGTCTTTCATCCCATTCTGTAATTCATGAGGAAATATTGTATGTTAATGAAACTAAATTATCCCTTTTAAGGTACATAATTTATACTCCATCCAATTCAAAATAAGTGAAGTTTTGGCTCAATGTATATCTATTAAGGAAAAAAAATTAGGACATAAATTGTATTTTATTTTTTATTTTTATGCTTTTAGATATTATCAAACTATTCTTGAAATTTCAGCCACATTAAAACAAAGTCAATGAAGTATCTTGAAATTCATAGTCTAGAAATTGTAAATGAAGGCTAAAATTGAAAGAAATTTTCAATATGTCTTTTGAAGAATGAAAAATTCACTTATTTTGAACATTGAAAAATAACTTAAAAATTTACTTATTTTAAACTAAAAGGAGTATACAATTTTACTTGTTACTGTATATTTATAAATTTAAGAGTAATACATTTAGTCCTCCTGAACTATGACCAAATTTACTACGACACACTTTAATTTCATAGGAGTTCTATTACCCTTGAACTAAATTTTAGTGTATATTTATCATCCTTTTTTGTTTATGTGACACCTTTTGTTCATTTTTTTAGCTGACGTCATACCTTTGACGTGGACCTCATTTTATGTATTAAAGGTACTACATCAACATAAAAGTTTGACAAAAGTACGTTAAGCTTGAGTTCAGGGGGTAATAGAATTATTGTAAAATTAAAGTATATCGTAGCAACTTTGATCATAGTTCGAGGAGATACTAGATGCTTATTTCTAAATTTAATTTAGTAACTTCAGTCAAATCCCTTTTTGCTAGTCAAACAAATTCCATTCATCTATGTACCCTTTTTTGAGGGGTACGTACACTACTAGACAAATTGTTTTAGAATTTTGATGAGGTTTAAGTTGTCCGAACTTTCTAAAAATATTATCGCACGGGTGTCGTATTTTTTAAAAATATACTACTTTTGAAAAATTCGACATGCATCTCATGATATTTTTGAAGAGTCCAAGCAACATAAAACACTGGCCAAACCCATCGGCAGCCTCCTAAACTTGACACGATCTTTCACTTTGACACCTCAACTAGACGTTGTTCATTTTAGGCACCTCAAGTAGCCATAAATTGTGTTATTTTGGCACCTTTTACTGATTCAGCAAAGAGAGTGTATTACACTCGCTTTTGGGCGCATTGTAGGGGTATTTTCGTAATTTTTAATCTTTAATTTTTTTTAAATTATTGAAATTGTTTCCAAATCAACAACAATATATATACATAGCAATTAATGACATAATTATCCAACTCATTAATATATATACACAATTAAATCAAAAGAACCAATTAATTGATGACACGTGGCATTTTTCAAAATTATTTAATTTTATTTGGCCTCCCACCCCCCAAAGCATCTTGTCCATCACCACCCATCTCCCCGACAACCCCACCCCAAGTCCTCTTCTCTATTTGGCAGCCCCCACCCCACCCCACTCCACTCTTCTCCTTTATTCTCTCTCCTTCACTCTCTCTTTTATAGTTTCATAAACAAAAAAGACAAGCCAAAAAAAAATAAAAAAATTAAAACGAATTCAAAAATGTCACTGTGTGTTTGTTTCTTTCTTCAAGAAGATAAGTAAATCATTTACATTTTTCAAATCATTCAACGAATTCAAGCTTCTAGAAACTTCTATAAGGATGAGCAAAACGATGGATTGAAAAATTCAACATCCATTAATGGAGGATTCAACCTCCATTAATGGAGATTAAGGTTGTGTGGAGTTTAGTGATTGTGATGCTATGGTGGTAGTGGAAATTTGATAGTGGGTATGGAAGAAAAATGTATGAATAGAAAAAGGAAAAAAAAACGTCGAAGGTAGAGTGGGTTGAGAAAGATGATATGGGGTGGGGTGGGGTGGTTAGGAAGATAATATAAGGTGGGGGTGGGGTTATTAATATTTTTATTTAAATTAATTATATAATTTTTTCTTTTTATAAAAATGACAAATGTCTTTTTATAATTGGTTCCTTTCCATGTGTTTTAATCTTTTTTTTTTTCAAAAAAAAATTAAAAATTTTAGGTGCATATATATATAACGTAATATATAAATAACAAACTTGTCACCCAAACAATTAAAGTGGTCTGTTGGTCAGGTGGCACAAGGTTGTTAATTTCACCCAATAGGTCCAGGTTCGAAACTTGTTGACAACTTGCCTTTTTAGTAAGTTTAATGAATCACTACAGTGTAACTCTTAAAAATTTTTGTTTTATCGAACTCAGTATTTACTATATAAACATAAAAATAAATAAATTAATCATGTATAAATAGCACTGTTTCTCGTCGAAGGAGATTCAATGAACCTCTTGTCCATAAGTTGGCTCAAATTTACGATTTGAAGTCTTCGATTAAATTAATCAATGAGTCTACTTGACACCCAGAGATTCTGTATTCTGAATCCGCCTCTGCTCAGGATCGATGAAAAAATCACATTATACATATAAAGTCAATTTTTTTTTAACATATTTACAGTAGATGATGAATTCCTTAAAATTTTATCTTCATCACTGCTCAAATTAAAATCTTCGATTAAGAATAAAGAAATATTTATCACGAGCCTTCGATCCATTTCCACTCCATTGAGATGGCATCAACAGGTGTTTTTTTAAAACCAAATTAATCCATAGTCTTGCAACTCAACCAAGCATAGAGAAAGAAAAGAAAGGAAGGAAAGAAAAATGTCTTCTTTTTTCTTTAAAAAAAGTATTTTTAATCTGGTATTTAGAATTCATTTTGAAAGTCGATTAGCTGAAGACATATTTAATCTGTCTTTGATCTCGTTTCATCAAACAATTGGACCTTTGAATCATAGTCTCTAATACCACTTGTTGGGTTCGAAATTGAAAGAGCGTCATGCGGAAGCTTATAGTTGCAAACCATAAAGACAATAACTCATATGACCAAAAAAATTATACTAAAAACATATTATTAATATGATTTGATACACAAAATGCAACGTGACAATAATATTGAATAAGTCTCCACCTTCTTGCCCACTTGTACATTCTTTTTCCTTATTATGTTGTCGTTCTTTAAAAGAGCGAGCAGATTAAGAAAAGATTGAAAGATCTAACCAAAGAAGATAATAACTTTATAATTTCATTTTTATAATTCGTTTCTTCTCAGTAAAATGCGATTCACATAAAAAAAAATTATTTTAAAATAAAATTTTAAGTCTGAAATATCTGATTAAGAATACTAACATGCAGCTACTTTTTCTTGTGTGCCAATATACCTTTGCACTTTTTCCTCCTTTACAAAGCCTTTAAATATAGTTTTAAAATATTCCACTTTGAAAAATAATATTAGTCAACATCAACTATATACGAACTTTTTCGTTTAAGGAAAATCCTGTCCCCTCGGAACTACTAAACTTGTAGAGTTAAACCTAATTAATAGGTCAATTTTTTTTAAGATACTTTGCCTTTACAACAATGGCCTAATTTGTTTTTTTTTTTTTTCTATTTTTTTAGTTCATGTTCGATATTCTTATTGAGTATCTGACTTATCTGAATTCACTCTGCATGAGATTTATTAAATAGGAAAATATCCCCAATCAAGAAATATTTCATCACTAACTAGGCCTCGAACTGAGACTTCTGATTATGAGCGAAGAAATTTCATTCATTTCACCATAATTTTCGATAGTGATTCAAAGATTTAATAAACAGAGTAGATTTAATAGCTTCTAAAGTTCTTTATCTCTGAAGTAGTCACACTTTTAAAATTTTGAGTTTAAATTTTAATATTTATTCGATTAAACTCATCGTTGGCATGTTCCATCAACCTTTGCCTACAAATCATGACGAATGCAACTTGATATGATTTTCCTGACTCATTCGAAGTTTACACTAAATTAATACTTATTAATGACACTAAATTAATACTTATTAATGTATACTCCATGTATTTTAAATTATATACTTGAATAATAACTTCTATCGTATAGAATGCACTGACAAAAACAGACAAAGACTCTAATATTGCTATATATCCTTAAGGTATATGTTCCTTTTTGTTGCTTTTTTGAAGCCATTTTTAAAACTTAATTTTCTCATAAACTAAGATGAACAGAAATCCCACTAAGATTTGTAGGCCATGTGTTTAGTACCTTATAAATATCTTAAACCTTAATTTTCTCTTCTCAAATTTTCACTTTACAACAAGGCATTTGATTCTTTGTGTTAGGACAAAAATAAATTAATTAAAACTTAAAAACTGTTGTATCTTCTCCTTGATGATTGTCTTCTTTCCAATGTTGTTCTTTTTTATGAATTTTTTTTTAAAAAATTGCTTGGTTTGATATAAACATCAGATACAAATAAAAATATCAATAGTTCTTTAAAAATCAATCGAGTTTATACTATCTGAAATCTCAACTAATTAAAAAAGTTTTAAACTGAACCAAATGAATTTATATATAAGAAAATATTATATACTAAGTGTAAAAATAATGAAATATTTAAAATTTCTTCGATCTCTTCTAAGAGTGCTCCAATAAAAATATCTCTTCAAGTGAGGTTCGCGTAACATCTTTAGCTAAAGCAGTAGGTTCTTGAGTGGATTCCACATTAACTTTCTTCTTCTCGTCTGAATTAATGGTCAATCTGAAAGTAAATGAAAGTGGTTGATTTAATACTCTTCGAAAAGAATTTTTATTTTAAACCTCAGGATGTATTCAGATTGAAGTAATTACACAATTACATTTAACATTAAAGGAGTATATGTTAAGAAAAATAAAGGAAATTTCACTTGTACATGAAACAAACTAAATTAAAGGAGTTTTGAACATCATTCCTCCATACTAATTATTTATTCATTTGATCATATTATAAATCCTTTTATTTTAAAAAAAATAAAATACGAAGGTATATAGTTGTTACTTATTTTTCATGTGTAACTATTTTAAAAAGGTATATTTTGAGATATCAAATCTTGATAACAATTAAAAAAATTCTCAAGACTTTATTCAAAGACAGAATCCAGTTCCCTCTTATATCAATGGCCATATTAATTAATTTTAATTTGCAGAGACGATTTTCTGAATAAGAATAATTAAAAGGTGATCCTAGGAATTTTTTCTAATAATAATTAACAAAAGAGCGCCGAAAAAATTAAAAATAATTTAAATATGAAGACTTGTAGTGATTCCTCATATGCCATACATAGTGTTAATTGGACAATGGAAAACGGCCTAAAATGTCCTTCAACTATGTAAAATGGTGCAAAAATATCTTTTTCGTCTATCTATTTGACCTAAAATGCCCTTCTCACCTATCTATTGTGATTTGTTCCTATAATGCCCTTCTTATCTACCTATTGAGCTTATTTTGCCTTTTTATTTAAGCAAATTATATGAAAAGGTCATCCATAAAACTTAATTACATAAATAATAATACTTTTTTTATATTACAAAAATAATTTTTTTTTCATATATAACCATTTTAAAAAAACAAAAAAAATAATTGTAATTCTTAATTTAATACAATAACTAATTATCAATTCACCTTAATTTAAGAGATATATTTTCAATTCTCAAATTAAAAGTGGAAAAGATAATCCATGATTTCAAAGATTTTTCTCTCTTATATTCAAAATTTAAATATTTAAAATAAGCTAAGTATTCTATTATTTGCTCGTGTATATTTCATTTTATTTTCATGTATGTTAATCATTTAGTATTATTTCATTATTGTATATTTTTAATTCTAATGTAATGGGTTAACCATAATTTTTTATGAATAAATATTTATGAAATAAAAATTATTTTGTTGGAAGTACAGATATATCATATATTTTTGTTGTATAAATATAATTAATGTCAAAGTCAGATTAATATTATATTTTTCATATAATTTTTGCACCGTTTGAGATAACATTAAATGGTACAAAAATTATATAAAAAATATCAAATGAGTAAAAGTTATATAAAAAATATCATGAATATTTATCTCATAAATTATATAAAAAATATAATAATAATTTAACTTTTACATTAATTATATTTATACAACAAAAATATGTGATATATCTGTACTTCCAACAAAATGATTTTTATTTCATAAATATTTATCCATAAAAAATTATGATTATCCATTACATTAGAATTAAAAATATACAATACTGAAATAATACTAGATGATTAACATACATGAAAATAAAACGAAACATACATGAGCAAATAATGGAATTATTAGTTTATTTTAAAATGTACGAATTTTGAATAAAAAAGAGAAAAATATTTGAAAGCAAGGATTATCTTTTCTACTTTTAATTTGAAGATTGAAAATATATCTCTTAAATTAAGGTGAATTGATAAGTAGTTATTGCATTAAATTGAGAACTATAATTATCTTTTTTGATTTCTTAAAATCGCTATATATAAATTCAAGGGCTTAAAGCTTAATCTTGAATTTGAACTTGGTTTGCAGACTTGAGAGACTTGATCTTGACTTGTGCTTGAATTCAAGGGTTTTTGAGCTTGTTCTTGAATATTGTGGTCTTGATCTTGAATCTTGATGACCTTGATTTGAATGCTTGAGCTTTTTAGAGAAATTGCAGCGTTTGATCCACGAGTTTTCTCTTGCTACTTGTTAGAGTTCTGAGGGGTTTTTTTGTTTGAATTATGAGACCCCTATTTATAGTTGTAGGAAAGGAAGAGTCATGATGAATATAGACTTTCTTTGACCAATCAGATTTAAGTGATGTGACGCCTTTTATGGACTTTTATTTCATGGGCCTGCTGCATCATTTTGACATGTGGCATGGTCCTATTGGATCTTCCCTTGACTTGACATACCACGTCATTTGACACGTGACGCTTATTTGGGCTTCTAGAATATGATAATATCTTGGACTTAGTAAATTGGGTTCATCATTTGTAGCCCAAAATTAATAGACTAGTCCAATAAAGATTGAACTTTATTTTAATCCATATATGTTTGCACTTAAATAATTAATCTAATTATATTAATCCGTAATATTTATTTGAGACTAATATATTTTAAATTTAATATAATCTAAATTTTATACGAATTTTAATTTAATAAAATTTAACTGTCCACAAACTGCCCTCTACTTCAAGACTTGTCAAGATATTTTATCATTCCCAGAGTAGGCTTGAAGTGAAAAAAATAAAATGGACCAGAATACGTACTACTACGTAAGGACATGCTGGAAAATCAACATTTTTTCCTTTTCCTTCTTTATGCCCACGTGCATACATACTAAAGATCATTTAAGGTGAAGTGTAAATCCTTTCTTGTTATTTTGCATTAGAATTAGGATTTCAGGACATGGTCACCACCTTAATTCTCACAATTCTATTTGATTTAGGATATAGCAACCACCATCGTTTCGTTCCTATAAATAGATATTGACCAATCTGAACTCGGAATCAAAATAAGCCATAAAATAAAAATAAAAATTAAAATAGGTCATTTATTTAAAAAGTTATCAAAATAGGCTAAATGTAATAAATTATTATGTTTTTCACCTTTTTCTTAACGGTCAACACGATTTGTAAAATGTAATAATTTATTACGTTTTTCACACCAAAAAAAAGTAGTGTGCTATCAAATCTTCTTTATGTCAAATCATGTAATTTGTAATAATTTATTACGTTTTATAAACAGTATTTGTAAAACGTAATAATTTGTCACAAACTACAAACAGTGTTTGTAAGTTGTAATAAATTATTACAACTTACACCTTTACACCTACCCACATCACGTCACCTTTATTTTTCCACTTTTAAATTTAACCCACCTCACCCCACATAGAATCCTCTCACCCCACCCCACGTAGAACCCTTCCACCCCATGTATTAATACTTTTATAAATTAGAACCTTGTTATTACAATTTAAAAATTGTACGTAACTATTAATTACGTTTTTAGTCCAACAAAAATTTAAAAAAAGTTATTGCTTCGTTTTGTTAATTCAAGTATTACCTAGCCCACTTTTTTTACTTTTATTTCATAAATAGTATTAAAAAGTTACTTTTTATAAATAAAACAGTGCTTAATTAAAAATTTCATTTTATAAAAATGTAGTGAAAAATTACATTCTTTTCTAAATTTGTCAGTTTAATGTATAATTATTGATGCGATCACTCATATACAAGGACTGAATAATTAAAAATGCCGTAGTTGAAATTTTTTAAAAACTTTTTGGACTAAAAACGTAATTAATAGTCACACAAGAACTACGTTTTTGTAAAATGAAATTTTAATTAAGCATTTTTTTATTTATAAAAAGTAACTTTTTAATACTATTTATGAAAAAAAGTCAAAAAAGTGGGTTAGGTTGTACTTGAATTAACAAAATGAAACAATAATTTTTTTTGAACTAAAAACGTAATTAATAGTTACAATTTTTGAATTGTAATAACAAGGTTTTAATTTGTAAAAATATTAATACGTGGGGTGGAAGGGTTCTACGTGGGGTATGGTGGGGTGGGAGGGTTATACGTGGGGTGTGGTGGGTTAAATTTAAAAGTGGAAAAAGTAAAGGTGATGTGATGTGGGTAGCTATAAAGGTGTAAGTTGTAATAATTTATCACAACTTAAAAACACTCTTTGTAGTTTGTAATAAATTACTACGTTTTACAAACACTGTTTGTAAAACGTAATAAATTATTACAAACTAAATGATTTGACATAAAAAATATGTGTTAGCACACTGCTTTTTATTTTTTATTTTTTGTGAAAAACGTAATAAATTATTACGTTTTACAAATCGTGTTGACCGTTAAGAAAAAAAATAGAAAATGTAATAATTTATTATATTTAGCCTATTTTAGTAACTTTTTAAATAGGTTGTCTATTTTGGTCACTTTTTTAATTTCGTGACTTATTTTGATTCCGAGTTCGACCAACCCTTACAAGTATCAACTCCAATCATAGTTTGTACAGTTTCAGCCATTTGATTGCTTGTCTTGGTAAGTAATATTTTAATCACTTTTACCTTTTTAATTATTATCATTCATCTTTTGTTAGAAAAACGTTGGTACTTATAACTTGGGCGTAATTGCTCTTGATTCGCCATAACTCATGTAATCTTGGACTCATTCGGACAATATCCTTCTCCTTTTTTTTTCCAGCAAGTATATTAATTTTAAAAAGAGCAACTTTCACAAATCTCTGATGGTTAATCATCTACCAATATTTAGGTAAATATCTTCTATGTCATGTTTTTGCTTTCTTTCTTGTTTCTCCTATATTTTTTTTGTAGGGTTGATACAAATAGCAATATGCAA
>NC_061122.1:226210749-226226484 GCF_002878395.1 Capsicum annuum | reverse complement strand
AATTTTGTTTGAAGACGGTGGACGTCGGCTTAAGGTGTGCGAGGTTTCGTCACCTCAAGACCCGACTAATTTTGCTTGAAGACGGTGGACGTCGGCTTAAGGTGTGCGAGACTTTGTCACCTCAAGACCTGACTAATTTTGCTTGAAGACGGCGGACTTCGGCTTAAGGAGTGCGAGGCTTAATCACCTCAAGACTCGACTAATTTTGCTTGAAGATGGTTCCTTTACATAACAAATCCATCAGAATGCCAGCTTAAGGTGCAAAGGGACAAATCTTGTCCACCTCAAGGCATGAAAATTTTTATATCCATTTAAGGATAAACACGTAAGAGGCCAGCTTAAGGTGCAAAGGGACAAATTTTGTCCACCTTAAGGCATGAAAATTTTGAGATCCTTTTAAGGATAAACTCGTGAGAGGCCAGCTTAAGGTGCAAAGAGACAAATTTTGTGCACCTTAAGGCATGGAACTTTTGAGATCTTTTTTTAAGGATAAACCCACGAGAGGCCAGCTTAAGGTGCAAAGGGACAAATTTTGTCCACCTTAAGGCATGAAAATTTTGATATCCTTTAAGGATAAACTCGTTAAAGGCCCGTTTAAGGTGAAAATGAATAAATTTTGTCCACCTTAAGACATGTAAATTTTGAGATCCTTCTAGTTGTAGGCTTGGAGAACTTTGGCATTCCAAATCCCATTGAAGGAACTCTATTTCTTTTCGACGAGTTGCCCCCATTGAGTCACAAATATTTAGAGTAAATTCAAAATTTAATTAGAATAGTTTCATTCTTGGTATCCATATGGTAGATACTGTAGGAACATATATTTTTTTTACACTCATGCAACTGAACTCAGAATGAAATTTCAAGCGCCTACGTACCTCATTAAGAGGATTTCTGGGTGAGTGTTTTTTTTTTGGCCTAACTTTTGCCTAGGCCACCTCTTTCGAGGTTTTCAACCTAGTGGACTTTTTTTTAGCCGTACACAGTTTATACTCTTGCGGGCCAAGAGTGGACATGTAGTTTATACTTGTGCCTTAAGGAGTGTACATGCAGTTTATACTCGTGCCTTAAAGAGTGTACATGCAGTTTATACTCGTGCCTTAAGAAGTGTACATGGAATTTATACTCATTCCTTAAGGAGTGTACATGTAGTTTATACTCATTCCTTAGGGAGTGTACATGCAGTTTATACTCGTGCCTTAAGAAGTGTCATCTTCCTTCAAGGATAGTACTTCTTCAAGAACTTAGTATTGATGGGGCCAACCCTCACACCATCTACATCGACAAGCTTGTAAGCACCACTTGAATATGCCTCTTGTACAACATATGGTCCATCTCCCTTCGAAGTGAATTTGCCCCCAGACTTATGAGAAGTGATAATGGGACTTCTTACTGCAAGGACTTAATCTCCAACTTGGAAGTACCTCAAGCGAACCTTTTTGTTGAAAGAACGAGATAGCATTCAAGATTTTGTTGAGCCTCCAGCCTCTTCTCCTCAAGAGCTCCTAACTCCGCAAGACATAACTTAGTATTTTCTTCATCGGTGAACCCTTCTTGAATAACTAGTCTCAAAGAAGGTATTTGACGCTCAAGTGGCAGGACTGCTTCAACTCCAAAAGCAAGTGAGTATGGGGTTGCTTGCGTCGGTGTACGGTAAGTTGTCCTATACACCCACAAAGCTTCTTCCATTCGCTCATGCCAGTCTCGTTTGGATTTGGAGACAACTTTCTTCAATAAGTTGCACAAAGATTTATTGAAGGCTTCAGCTAGACCGTTGGCGGCAGCATAGTACATAGAAGGCTTGTGCTACTTGAAGCCAAAGAGATCACAAATTTTGTTCATCAGATTGTTATCAAATGGCTTTCCATTGTCAGTTATTATGTACTGTGTAATTCCAAAGCGGTAGACGATATTCACTCGGATGAAATTTGAAACATTTTATTTCTTTACTTTCTTGAGAGCAATAGCTTCGGCCCACTTTGAGAAGTAATCTGTCGCGGCTAAGATGTATAAGTGTCCACCAAAAGATTTTGGTAGTGGACCAACAACATCCATTCCCCAAGCATTGAATGGCCAAGACGCTACGTTGGTGTAGTACTTCTGGAGGTTGATGTATGAAGTTTGCATGGAATTGGCAAGCTTTGCATCTTCTAGCATAGTCCAAGAAATCTTTCACCATCGTTGGCCAATAATATCCCATCCTTTTAGAGTTGAAGCCAAAGCAGCTAGAGCATCAACTTGCTTATTTTCTTTTCTTGGCACATACTGAAGGGTTACTTCTCCAAGCCATCCTATCAACTTCTGTGCATAATCATGATATGGTCTTAACTCAGGCTTTCGGACTTCATAGCTTCCAAAAAGATGCTTGATCACCAATTGGGAGTCACCAAAAACTTGTAACTGTAGTTATTTCATGTCGATAGCCATCTCAAGTCCGAGTATGAGCGCTTGATATTCAGCAACATTATTGGAGCAACGATTCATCAAGGTAAATGAGTAGGGGATGGCCTCTTCTTGTGGAGTGACAAATACTACGCCAACACCAGCTCCATCTCGATGTACGGCACCGTCAAAGTACATCTTCCATGGGGATCTAACTTCAACAGACATTGCATCTTCATAAGGAAGTTCATCGCTCAGTTCCCAGTCATTAGGTATTGGGTGATCTGCCAAGAAGTCAGCCAATGCTTTTCCTTTTACAGCCTTTTGGGGGATGTACACGATCTCAAACTGCTGAAATTGGAGGTACCACCTTGCAAGTCGGTAACTGAGGACTGTTTTCGATATTACAAACTTGATGGGATTTGCCCTAGATATAAGACGGACAACATGAGCTTGAAAGTAGTGTTTCATCTTTTAAATTGAGAAGGCCAATGCCAAACATAACTTTTCAATTGGAGAATAACTTATTCGGTGTCATCATTCTGCTCAAATAGTAAAGAGAGTTTTCTTTGCCTTCACTATTTTCTTGAGCCAATAGTGCTCCAACTGACCTCTCTTGTGCCGCGATGTAGAGTATCAATGGTTTCCCAGGTATGGGTGCCGCAAGAACTGGTGGCTTCATTAAGTATGATTTGATACTCTTAAAGGCATTACTACAAGCTTAGTCCTATTCGAAGAGAGTGTCCTTCTTCATGAAACAACTAAATGGTTGACATTTTTCGGCCAGATTTGAGATGAACCTCCTTAAATACTCTAGCCTTCCCTGAAGGCTTTTTAACTCATGAATATTTTGAGGCTCGGGCATCTTCAAAATCGCATCGACCTTGTATTGATCAATTTCAATTCCTCGGTGTCGCACAATGAAGCCAAGAAAATTTTTATAAGTAACTCCAAAGGCACACTTCAACGGATTCATACTAAGTTGATATTTTCAAAGTAACTCGAATACCATTCTTAGGTTTTTTAGGTGGTCGTATATCTTTCTTGACTTCACCAGTAGATCATCCACGTAGCATTCAACATTTTTATGGAGCAGGCCATCAAAGATGTTCTGCATAGCCCTTTGATAAGTGGTGCCAGCATTCTTCAAAACAAAAGGCATCACTTTGTAGCAATAAATACCTTTGGGCATACGAAATGGAGTGATTTCTTCATCCTTTGGTGCCACGTGGATTTGATTGTAGACAGATGAACCATCCATGAAGGACATTGCCTCATAACCATTGGTGGCATCAATCATCAACTCTGGTATGAGGATTGGAAAGTCATCCTTAGGGCAGGCGTTGTTGAGATCCCAAAAGTCGACACAAACTCGAATTTGGCCATTCTTCTTCCATACCAGAACAATACTTGAAATCCACGTGGGATATTTGACTTCGTGAATAAAGCTAGCTTCAATGAGTTTGTTAACTTTATTTTTAATTAATGGACCCAACTCTGGCCAAAAGCGCCTTTGGGCTTGCTTAATAGGACGAGCACCATTCTTGACCGCCAACTGATGGACTGCTACTTTTGGATCTAAACCAGATATTTCCTTATAGCTCCAAGCGAATACATCCATATATTCTTTGAGCATGTCCATATAAGCGACTTTCTCCCCTACTTCTAGAAACGCACTCAGGTAAGTTGGTCTTGGGTCTTCATTAGTTCCAAGATTAACTTCCTTCAGGGAATCTATTGTGGCCTTTACTCCTTATTCAAGTTGGGATGGAGCATCTCCAGCATCTTTCTCCTCTGGAGGATCATCATCATTGATGGATATGTGGTGACACCGGAAAGTGTCTTCTATCTCTTCATTAACCTTCATTTGAGATGAGGCCTTATTCTCATTTTGGATCATAACATGATATAAGGAGCCAACACTTTCTGCATCTTTCTCACATTCCTTGGTATACACTACAGTATGAGTTTTAGCTTTTAACACCTCGTTGCATGAAACCACCAGTTCTATCTGTCGCCTTATTCTGGAAGGGATCAAACTTTGGAAATCCTTCTGGATTTTAAATGAAGAGTGCATCATCATGCTTTGACGACTTCTTTGATGCTTGTTGCTTTTATTTTTATTTAGAGGTCCCAATCTTTCAAACACGGAAGTTCTTGCAGTTGGTTCTTCAAGTCTATCAAAGACAGAGGGTCTTTTAGTAGCTGTGGATTCTTTTTCCATGGTGATATAATTTCTGACTGCCCTTCTTATGGAGATTTAAATTGGAGGTGGCTGTGTGTATCCTAGGCATTCATGTGTCTGCCTGTTTGTACCCTTCGAGGGAAGTTTGCCCAACCTTGATGGCTCATTAGAATTGTATCCAGCCTTTACAAATAGCTTGTATGCATTTGGATCAAAGCCCTCTTTCGTATGCTTAGTAGAGAGTGTTATATCTTGTGATGAATTTTGAGCCACAGATTCCCTAAGTGGCCTTGAGGATGGATTTATTGCGTCAATCTTCCTGATAGGTAAAGTTAGCCCCTTTAGCATATTATCCTGGGCATCATGTGAGTGATCTTTCTCTTTCTTTACCTTTGGCACGTAGCAAAGAACAAGAGTTGCCTTCTTTTTTATAGGAGTGACGCTTTCTTTATTCGAAGTGAAGGGGGGATTCCTGGTGGTGACTTTGTCAACAGTCACCGCGGCCTTCGTAGATGGAAGATCATCACACTTGGTCTTAGTGACATCTTCAACCCTTTTCTCATTCACGACATAATTCTTCAAGTAGAATTTTTCATCAACAAAGTGTGATTCAGCTTCAGTGAATGACTTATCATCAGCTACTATCTTTCTTTCCACTCCACCTTCAAGGTACTTCAAGCATTGATAGTAAGAGGATGAGATAATTTTGTTTCCGTGCACCCAAAGCCTACCAAGCAATCTGTTGTATAAAGTTTTGACATCAATTACATGCATCAATGCATTTGATTGAAAATCATCCATACAAATCCCCAACTTGATAGTTCCTATGGCCCCCTTGATTGAAGCCTTGGATCATTATACGACTTTCGTCCAGTTCGCTAGTAGCGATGCTAAGTTCTTTCATCGTGTGGATAGGCAGGATGTTGACTCCAGACCTTTCATCTATCAAGATTATATTGATCTTCTTTCCTAGAATTTGACTCACCATGTATAAGAGACGGTTATGTAGGGCCTCACCAAGCAGAAGATCGTTATTCATGAATGTGATTTTTGTATCACACACATGTGCCTCTTCCCTAAGAGTTTCAGCAAGCTTTTCGAAAGGTGAAGGATCCTCCATGGGTAGATTCTCACCCTTTGCCCCCTCTTTGGTAGTATTAAAACAAGATGCCTCAAGGTTGACTTGGGCAGTCTTTACACGAAACCAACTCGGTAAGAATTCCTCTAAAGTCACCGAACACCGAGGTTTTTGGTGGTGAAGCTCCGTCACCCTCGTCTTCTTTTGGAATCTATCCAACTTCTCTTTTCTTGATTTCTTTACCATTCTCCTTCTGGTTGGCTGCTTGGACGACTCCTTTCGCAGACTCATCCTCCTGCGTCTGCGCCTCATCACCAGAGTCCAACCTTCATCATTGCTTTCGTCAACTGAAGACCTGTCAGGCTCTAATATTTTTTTATTATGCTCTTTGATACATATTTGGACTGGGTCGAGCGAGCCAAAAGTAATAGATATTTGATGAGAACTGGCCGTCTCATCGTCGAAGAAGATCTTCTTCTCTTTTGCCAATTGCATGACTTTATCTTTAAAGACAAAGCACTTTTCCAGAGAATGACTTACGAGCCTATGATATTTGCAATAATTAGGGTCATTGGTCCTTCCATCTTTGTTGGGATGCTTCATCTCTAGGATTTCAATGAGCTTATGCTCAAGGAGTTCATCGAAAATCTTAGCAACATCAGAATCAAGGAAGGGATATTTCTTTTTTTGCATCTTTTTTAAAGTTTTCTGATTCGGACGTGCTCTAGAAGTTGTCTTCACACTTTGCTTCTTGCTCACCTTTGTGGTGACCTTCACAGGAGACACATCAACATTCATGGACTCCTTGTTTTCATTTTTAGGAACAAACTTGCCCCACCTTTTGGGTTTCTGCTTTTTCTTTCCCCTTCGAGGGTCATGAATAGGAGCTCCTTCCTTTTCAGCAAAAGACATGCTCAACTCCATGTTGTGATCATGAGTAGCTAATTCTTCAAAGGATTTTGGTTTAATTCCTTGCAAGATGTAGAGAAGCCCTCAGTTTATTCCTTGGATGCACATTTCTATTGCAGAAGCTTCACTGAGCCTATCTTAGCAGTTTAGACTCACATTTCTCCATCAATTGATAAAGTTGGTGACTGGCTCATCCTTTCTTTACCGAGTATTTGTGAGCTCTATTATGCTCACTGTACGCCTTGTTCTATAAAACTGATTCAGCAACTCGTGTTTCAATTGCTCCCTACTATCGATGGAGTTAGGTTCGAGGTTCGTATACCAATCAAAGGCATTTTCTTTTAGGGAATAAACAAATTGTTTGACAAGATAGTCACCCTAAGTTCCAGCATTATTACATGTCTCAACAAAGTGTGCGACATGTTGTTTTGGATTACCTTTGCCCTCAAATTATTGAAATTTGGGGGGATGATAGCCGATAGGCATTTTGAGGCTATCTATTCTCACAGTGTAGGGCTTGGCATACGCAAGGGAAGACTTAGTAACAACATCATACTTGTCTTTGAGGGTCCCTTCAATGAATTCCCCTAATTGCCCAATCGGGGTCATTCCTTCAATAGAAACTTGCACCTCTTTAGTCGGTGGTGTTTGTTTCACAGGATTTTCTATCTCATGAACCTATGGATCTTTTCCCGGTGCATATCTAGATTCTCCTTCTATAAAGACTTCCACCATATCCACTATCTTATCAATCCTAGCCTCTTGATTTTGAACATAGTTGGTCAGGCCTTCAATTACCTTTATCAAATTCGCAAGCTACTCCTCTATAGACGAGGCATTAGTTACCATTGCTTGCATGATCACCGGAGACCTCGGAGAGTAATATAGATTATCGCATTGGTTGATCTTCGAAGTTCTTAACTTATGCGGTGTAAGTGGAGATGACGCATTTATTGAACGACCATCGCTCTTTGCGCCAAAGTATTTGGAACCAGAATGCTCAAGTAGAGCAAGAGTCTTCTTAAGCGATTTTGCGACACTGCTTCCTCCTTCCGAAGCACTTGTATTGGACTTCGTTCCTTTTGGGGTTCAAGATCCAAAATTTAGAGTTAGCGCAGATGACACTAGATGTGTTTGAGGGACTTGATCTTGACTTGTGCTTGAATTCAAGGGATTTTGAGCTTGTTCTTGAATATTGCGGTCTTGATCTTGAATCTTGATGAACTTGATTTGAATGCTTGAGCTTTTTAGAGAAATTGCGGCGTTTGATCCACGAGCTTTCTCTTGCTATTTGTTAGAGTTCTGAGGGTTTTTTTGTCTAAATTATGAGACCCCTATTTATAGTTGTAGGAAAGGAAGAGTCATGATGAATATAGACTTCCTTTGACCAATCAAATTTAAGTGATGTGGCGTCTTTTATGGGCTTTTATTTCATGGGCCTGCTGCATCATTTTGACATGTGGCATGGCCCTATTAGATCTTCCCTTGACTTGGCATGCCATGTCATTTGACATGTGACGCTTATTTGGACCTTTAGAATATGACAATATCTTGGGCTTAGTAAAGTGGGCTCATCATTTGTAGCCCAAATTAATAGACTAGCCCAATAAAGATTGAACTTTATTTACATCTATATATATTTGGACTTAAATAATTAATCTAATTATATTAATCCGCAATATTTATTTGGGACTAATATATTTTTAATTTAATATAATTCAAATGTTGTACGGATTTTAATTTAATAAAATTTAGTTGTCCACAGACACTAATTTTAAAACCCTCAAATTTTATAATTTACACAAAGATCCCTACATCATATTTACACAAAAATCCCTACACCATCTCCACCACTCCTCCTCCACACACTTTTTCTTGCCGCCGCCGCCGCCACCTCCTCTTCCTCCACTATCACTATCACTACCATTGTCACCTCTTCCAGAATCACCATTATTTCCTCCCTCTACATAACTATCGCCAATTTTCCTTCTTTCTCCTCCATCACCGTCGCTATCAATACCACAATAAATGTCATCTTCTCCTTCGAAGTCACCACCAGCACCACCACCTCCCTTTTTATCATAAATATCACTTTTTCGTGGGCTCCTCCTCCAACCACATTTTTTTTCCAGAAATTAAGTAAGTATCGAAGTTGCTGCAGCAACTTCAATAGTTGATGTAACATAACAACTAATAGTAATTGTTGTAGCAATTACTATAACTGCTGTAGCAACAATGATAGTTGCTGAATTTACTGATTTAAAAAAAATTAAAATTTTCTTTTCAAACTTTTCGATATTTTCTTAAAGAATAGTCCATAAAAATTAAAAAGAAGAAGAAGAAGAAGAACGAAATGAAAAGAGAAAGAAAAGGAAGAAAAGGAAAATCTATATAGAGAGAAAAACATAGAGAAAAATACATAAAGTCCCCCCTTGGTGTTGTCCGACTTTTTCAAAAAGACACCTAAACTATACTTTCGGCCTATTCTCCCACGAATCTTACTTAAATCATTACAAATACACCATTTTCATTGAATTTCAGTCACAAAATAGAGAGTGAATGCACGCACCGATCACAGTTTGCCATGTCTTAAGTATTTATTTTTATTTTTCTTATTTTATTAACTCTAATTTTTTTTTCTCTTCTCCTCCATTGATATCTCCCTCATCTTTCCACAATATACTATGCACACACAAAATACTCATCATTTTTATTGTTGAATTTACAAAGCAATTTTGGGGGACCTCACGCAAAATCACTATATCACGCCAAGTAACAATGGAGTATTCTATTACCTCATGAATGTCCTAAATTGATGAGAAGTTTTTCATTTTTTAATTTAAATGTAAGACTAATGTGAGGCAGCCCAGGACTTCTTTGGTTCCATTGACAGTAACAAACACACACACAATTCTCTAGATTCTCATAAATCCACACACTCTCACAACTTCACACAATACTTCATTCACACACACACAATACACCCAGTGAAAAATATACACTCACACACTGACACTACACACACCAAAATCAGAAGAAGGAGAAATAGGAAAGGAAATTAAGTGACACCATTAATGGAGAAGAAGAAGAAGGAAGAAAAAACAAAAGAAAAAGATCAAAAATGAAGAAAAAAAAACTAAAATACAAAATTAAAAAAATGGATCCTTTTTGTTACACGTGGCAAATTTTAATTTGTTGGTTCAACAACTTTTTTCATTCACGCGCTTCATGTGCGTGTTTACACGCAGAGTCAAATTTTTTATCAAAATGGTGCATTTACAATGATTTAGGTAAGATTCGTGGGGTAATAGATCGAAAGTATAGTTTAGGTGTCTTTTTTAAAAAGTCGGACAACATCAAGGGGGACTTTATGTATTTTCTCCAAAAAATAAGAAGAAGAAAAAGATGGGGAGAAAAAAAATTGCGGAGAGAAAGAAAAAAAAAGAAAGATTAAAAGATAAGAAAAGGGGGAAATTCTAAAATTTGAAATTTTGAGTTGGAGGACTTTTTAAAAAATTAAAAAGTTTTTAAAAATCACACTTTACCCCCAATTAACTTAATCAAAATTTAAATGAAACTTTGACCTTATCTGGTCAAAGTTGTCACAATATTTAATTGGCAAATGGTTCAGTGAACCCTTGAACTATGTCCGTTTTGTAATGTGGATACTCCTACTTACATGTTTGTCATCTGGATCCTAGAGTCCACTAAAAAATAATATTTCAAACACTTTTTTGGTGAATGTAACACATTCTAGCCACGTCAACTGCCATGTCATCTTCCATGTCATTTTTATTTATCAAAAATATTAAATATTAAAATAAATAAATAAAAAGAAACCCCTCATTTCCTCTTCTTCCTCTCTCTTCCCCCATTTCTTTCTTTTTGTTGTTTTTCTTTCTCCATTTCTTCTTCTTCTTTTTTCTTATAAACGGACAATAATTTTTTTATTTTCTTTTGCAATGAACAACAGCAACAATATCAACCACAACAAAGACCCTCTTCAGGGATTTCTGTCATATATGATGATGAAGAAAAAGAAGAAATCCCTGCCATTTTTAAAGATTATTTTTTCATTATGAAAACAGAAATCCCTGTAGTTGACTCTTGCAATAGATGGTGACTAATGATGTTGTGAGTTAGAGGTTGATGGTTGGGGTTCTCTGGGGCATCGTCGTCTGCTATTGCTCCACACCAATTGATGTTGTGAGCCAGAGGTTGATGGTTCAAGGAAGTGGAAATTCAAGTTGGGGTGTTGTTGGATTGAAGTGTTATAATGGTGATGGCCAGTGTTAATGAGGGAGGGGGCACTGTAGTGGTGCTAGTGGGTTTGGGTTGTTCATGGTGATGGCGGCAGGTGAACAGAGAAATTGGTGGAGAAATTATTGTTTTGGCTAATGTAGGTGGACGGCGTGGGGATGGAGAAGGTGGGGGATGGGGGAAGGTGGTGAACGAGGTAGCGGGGTGGGATGGGGTGGGAGACGGTGGTGGATGGAGTAGTGGGGTGGGATGGGGTAGGAGACGGTGGTGAACGACGGGGAGCGGGATGTGTTGGAATGGTGGGGTGGGTGGGTGGGGGGATTTTTAGTTTTCTTTTTTAATTTACTATCTTTTTAATTATTTAAATATTACAAATATTTTTTTTAATTTAATTACGCGCCCAAAAAATGCGTGTGATCATGCGCCCAAAAAAACGCGTGTGATCATGCGTTGTCCACCTAAGCATTTTAATGTCACGTATGCAAAAAACTGTTTAAAATATTGCTTTTTAGTGGGTTCAAAAGTCTAAATGACAAACATGTAAGTAAGAGTATTCACATTACAAAATGGACATAATAGAAGAGTCCATCGAACCATTTTGCCTTTTTAATTTAAAGACTTTTTTGTCACATTCCACCTAATTTTCTCATCTATGTCTATCTACTTATATCTATATTTATAATTTCAATACTAAAACTTAAAAGTGTGAAAGACCTTAGAAATATTGTTTGGACTTTTTGTCTTTCATTAAAAGTCTCTGCTTTAAATAAAACGTCTTTTCACTATTTTTCTAACATTTAAAAGATAAAAATTAATTAAATATTTATAATAAAACTTTTTCTTGTTAGAAGTTATCAGAACTAATGACAATTAATATTTTTTTTAATCAATTTAAGAATTCTAAATCAACTAAAAGCTGATTTTAAGAAGATTTGAAAAATCTAGAAATAAATATAAATGCGTTAGAACAAGAAAAATGGAAGAAGTACCAAAATTTTTAAAAGTTTTAAGTAATCAAAGATTTTCTAAAAATTTAACTTTAAAATAAGGAAAGATTTTAAATATAGAAAAAAAATCGTAATATAAATATGGTTCAAATCGATGCATCTCTTTTACCCTCCAGCAATGAGGAAAAGATGTACTACATGACAAATGCAAAAGTGACGATCCATTAACCACTTGAACTTCTGCATATAACATATATATGTGTTTACAATAAAATATATGTTACGTTTACTTTATTATATTAAAGTGTGAAGGATCTTTGTAAAATGATTTGAATTTTTACACTTTATTAACATTATATTCCGTAATAGACAAAAATACTTAAATCTAAATAATCAAACATTATATATGCAAGACACGTGCAATTAATCTAGTAATTATCTAAAACAGGATGGAAAGTGTTAAAGACTTTGAATCACCAAATTATGAGATAAAAAATATAACATAATTAATGTCAATTATGTGTGACAAATAATAAAAAAATTTCGTCAACGCGGCAAATTGAGGGTACTTGGTATATTTTCCCCTTTTACTTATAGGAAATTCCTTTAGAATTTTCCTTAAAAATTGAAAAGATGGATGATGTGATTGTAAAGTAAATATATAAAAATATTTATCAAAAAAAAACAAAACATAAAATGTACACGTCAAAGATGCTGTTATATTTATTTAATTTCTAACGTAATTCAATTGTATTAAATAAAGAATAAAGTAATTTCGTCCGATACCTAATTCGATTGCATTAAATAAGAAAAAAAATAGTACGTAATAATTTAGTTTTTGAATTTTCTATCAACCTCTGCCTACTGGCGTTTCCTTAAATATTTCCTGTTTAAAATTAGTTCAATGAACATTACTTTACCTTTTTCTAAATCTCATTTTATGAAATTATATTAAATATGTTATTCTATATTATAGAGGCACAAGCAGTATAACGCTTGAAATCATATTTGAGATTTTGGAAAATACCTCCATTATTTTCATTTCACGTTTGACCATTACTTCATCTCTAAATATTATTTAATTCTTTTTTTCAAAAGTCAACTCATTTATTTCACCCATCAACCAAGTAAATGTTTAACTACTGTAGTTACTCTTTTTCTCTATTCATGGGCATATAGTCCTGGTCGTTTGGTTCGGAAAGAGTTATCCCGCAATTAGTTATTGCATTATATATATGAAATAACTTATTCCATCACTATGGTGTAAATTGTGAGATAAGTAGTTCCGGTACTAACTAATACCTGACACGAAAAAGAGCAGCCTCGGTCACTGAAGATCCCGCTATGCGCAGGGTTCGGAGAAGAATTTTACCACAAGGGTGTATTGTACTCTATTCATGGGCATATTGTCCTTGTCGATTGGTTCGGAAAAGTGTTATTTTGGAATTAGTTTTCCATCATGTAGATGGGATAACTTATCCTATCACTATGATGTAAATAGTGAGATAAATAGTCTCGATACTAACTAATACCTCACATCAAAAAGAGCAGCCCCGTGCATTCAATCTACCGCTATGCGCAGGGTTCGGGGAAGAGTTTTACTTAAGGGTGTATTGTACGCAGCCTTACCTTGCATTTCTGCAAGAAGCTATTTCCAAGGCTTGAACTTGTAACCTCCTGATCACGTGACAACAACTTTACCGGTTACTACAAAGCTATCCTTAAATACCTCACACCAAATATGAGATAAAATAGTCCCTCATTTCATTCCGGAACTATTTATCCCTTATACCTCACACCAAAATCCGGCAAATTGTGTGTTTAGGCTGCACCAACAGTAGTGCTAATAATTGTATTAACTAAAAATAGTAGTGATAGTAGGTACAAATTAATGGTACTACCAGCAGGAAGAAGAAGGTAACTTAAAAGAGAAAGATGAAGGAAGATGACCAGTCCTCCTTATGTAATCTGCCTTTTCACAAATCTTTACAGTTTTTTCATTCAGTTGTGCTTCAGCATTTGCTCTTTTCTCTTCTGCTTTTCTCCTTGCTGATGCCAATTTGTTTCTGTACTTCTCCTCTGCCCTCGCTTTTATTCTCTCCGCTTTCACCTGCAAATCCATCGATGATCGTAACTACACTGTTATAGTAAGTTGATATTAACTTTTAACGACGAAATACTTAGCATGCACAAGCAAGAAGGTACAGAGAATGCAATGAAAAGGAAGTGGCATATGAGAAAGGACTAAGATTGATTACCTCCATTCTTTTCATTTCCATTTCAGCCTTCCTCTTTTCATGATTTTCCCAAGCTTGTATCTTCACCTCTTCGCGCTTGTACCTGTAGATAAATCAGAAGTGTTTGACAGAAGTGTTGAAACTGATGGATAATCAGCAACCTACACATCAAGTACATTACCTTGCCATGTACTTAGCACGTTCAGCCTCGTCCCACACCATTGCGCGCGTCTCCAGTGGATTAAGCTTGTTGTTGGCATTGTCTGTTTCCTTGTTAGCTGTTAATTCATTGTTAATAGTTTCCTCTACACCGCGAACAATACGTGTAGCACCTGCATTTCCCCTGTTGTCACCAATGATGGCAGTGGCAACGATTTGACCAGTTTCTATAGTCTGCACTACCCCATTTTGGCCCCTTATAGGAGTAGAAGATCCTGAGGATATTGGGCTTCTTGCTGCTGGAGTTCTCGCTCTAATTGGCGTCCCTGTTCTCGATGGTTCTTGGCTAGCAATTGGGGTCATTTCTGTTCCCATGTCTCTAACACATATCGATCGAACAGCACCGGCTGATGAGTTGCTATTACAACCAGCTTTATTGATTCTCCACATTGATTTTGAATCATCACAATTATCAACTTTCTTTGTTTCTACACCAAATTGAATCATCATCATACTAGAATCTCCCTCATCGCTGCCACTCGAGTAGTCTTCTTCTTTCTTTGGGACCGGCGCAATCAGCCTTAAGTCATCAGCATTCGAGTTTCTAGGGGACGCTTTAGATTGGTGTTTTTCACCTCCCCCTCTTGATAGATTGACTAACCATTTTTGTGCATCATCCCATTTTGATGGTGTTGGTTTACCTGAGGCTACTGTTCTATGATGAAACTCATAATTCATAGTACTACTCCCTCCTACTACTTCTTGTTTTTTTCCATAACTCAAGCATCCTTTATCCTCTATCGATCTCATTTTCTCACTCTTCTATATCACTCAACAACAAAAAAAAAAAATTTCACCCTTTTCTTGATTTCTTTTCCCTAATAGTAGATTTAAAAGGCAGCAGATCTGGATACTTTAAGATGTGTACTAAACTTAATAAGACCCAAATGCCCTCGAAATATTCATAAAACAACTATTTATCAACAAACAGAGGGAGACTGTTTTTCATCAATTAAAGTAAACTTTATGTATAGCACTTAAATCATATGCTAAGTTAAACACTAGTATACTAAATGCAACAAAAAACTTATATATATGTTTAGACTTCATACAAGATTTGGCAAGAAAATTATCGACACTAAAGTAAATGAAGGCATAACTAACTTGAAGAGAAGTTGGCCATTTACATGCTGAAGAGGTAAGAACCATGAATGTAGTTTAGATCCACTCTGAAAAATTTTCTACTAAAATACTAGTTTCATTTGCATGGTACACACCAAAAACTACTCTATACCACTATTATTAGTATATTTTTACATTATAATAATAGAGTAATAAATAAGATGAACTTCAAGTACTGACTCTTTTACCTAGAAAGTTGTGCATTTTATTCCTAAATATGCAGAGTGATTTTTGTAACTTACCTCTCACTATTTCACTCTCTATGGTATCTTGGGAATAGTTTCAATGACACCTTAACCCAAAAAACCATACATAAATAATGATTCTTGAAATTTTTTTAATTAAGGCGCTGCTCCAGTATATCAGAAAAAGCTACATTCATTCAGTATTTGGGTATAC
>NC_061122.1:226206688-226207749 GCF_002878395.1 Capsicum annuum | reverse complement strand
TTTCCAAAATGATGAGTCTGACGACGACATCGCTTCTTTAAATGTTTGAGGCTCATTTTCTAAGAGAAATGTTACAAAATCCGATCCAAACTAAGTTGGCGTTCTTTGACGTGTACTACGTCTTGGATTTTCTTCATTATGTACATTTTCACTTGGTTCATCTCGAGGTCGTTTAGATCCTCCACTAGACTGTTCATGTCTAATTTTATACCGATAAATGTTTTCAAAGAATTCAACATTGTCTGATTCAATTACCGTATTTTCATTAATATCCGGATGTTCGGATTTATGAGCCAAAAATCGACATGCTTTACTACTTTTAGCATATCCTATGAACACGCAGTCCACCGTTTTAGGTCCTATCTTAACCCTTTTAGGTATAGGAACTTGAACCTTCGCTAGACACCCCCATACATTGAAATATTTCAAGTTGGGTTTCCTTCCTTTCTATTTTTTATAAGGAATTGATTGTGTCTTACTATGGGGAACTCTGTTGAGCATACGATTGGCCGTAAGGATAGCCTCCCCCCATAAGTTTTACGATAAACCAGAACTTATAAGTAAGACATTCATCATTTCCTTCAAAGTTCGGTTTTTTCTTTCTGCAATTTCATTAGATTGAGGTGAATATGGGGCCGTAGTTTGATGGATTATTCCATTCTATACATATATTTGCGCAAAGGGAGATTCATATTCTCCGCCCCTATTACTTCTTATCATTTTGATCTTTTTGTTTAACTGATTTTCAACTTCAGTTTTATATTGCCTAAACGCATCTATTGCTTCATTCTTACTATTTAGTAAGTAGACATAATAATATCTAGTGCAATCGTCAATAAAAGTTATGAGATACTTTTTTCCCACCAAGTGATGGTGTTGACTTCATATCACAAATGTCAGTGTGTATTAAGTCTAAGGGATTGGAATTTCTTTCAACGGACTTATAAGGATGCTTTGCATACTTCAATTCCACACACGTTTGACACTTGATTTATTGCACTCAAAGTTTGGCAAAACTTCTAAGTTAATCAGTTTTTGTAACGTTTAGGCCATGTTAATTA
>NC_061122.1:226205802-226206588 GCF_002878395.1 Capsicum annuum | reverse complement strand
GGTTACACATTTGAATTCGTTCTTATCTAGGAGTGAAACAGAAATTAAGTTCCTACGTAACTCCGAAACATATAACACATTGTTCAGTGTCAAGACCTTGCCGAAAGTCATCTTTAAGCAAATTTTTTCTATTCCCTCCACCTTAGCAGTAGCGGATTAGCCATGTAGATCATTTTTTCTACTTGAGCCGGAGCAAATGACGAAAACAACTCCTTGTTGGCACATACATGGCAGGTGGCATCAAAATCCATCCACCATTCGCAGGATTCCCCATCAAGTTGCATTCTGAGAACATAGCACACAGATCATCGCATTCTTTATTGGATTCAATCATATTTGCTTGATCCTTCCTCTTGCCTTTCTTTGGGGCACGACAATCTGTGGACTTGTGGTCAATCTTGCCACAGTTGAAGCATTTTCCCTTGAACTTTTTCTTGGGTTGATTACTTCCTTGTTCAGTTTTCTTCCTTTTTTTGGAATTATTTTGGTCATCTTCTACAATATGTGCTTCATTAATTATAGAATTCCCCTATGACCTTCTTTCAGCAGCTTTATTATCCTCTTCAATACGAAATCGGACAATAAGATCTTCAACAGTCATCTCCTTGCGTTTATACTTTAAGTAGTTTTTGAAGTCTTTCCACAAAGGTGGTAGCTTCTCAACTATCGCTGCTACTTGAAAAGCATCATTCACAATTAAACCTACAAAATAGTTTATGTGAGTATTAAGAATATTTTTAATTTGTTCAACTAAGGTATATCTTTGAAAAATACCTTAGTTGAACA
>NC_061122.1:226185411-226205702 GCF_002878395.1 Capsicum annuum | reverse complement strand
TTTATACTTTAAGTAGTTTTTGAAGTCTTTCCACAAAGGTGGTAGCTTCTCAACTATCGCTGCTACTTGAAAAGCATCATTCACAATTAAACCTACAAAATAGTTTATGTGAGTATTAAGAATATTTTTAATTTGTTCAACTAAGGTATTTTTCAAAGATATACCTTCTGCTAGGAGATTATGTATGATAACTTGCAACTCCTGTACTTGAGAGACAACAGATTTGCTATCTATCATTTTGAAGTCCAGGAACCATGCAACAAGGAATTTCTTAATTCCCGCATTCCCCGTCTTATATTTTCGTTCAAGTGCCTCCCAAAGTTCCTTTGATGTCTTGGTTCCACTATAAACATTGTAGAGGTCCTCTTGGAGACCACTCAGAATATAATTCCTGTAAAGGAAGTCCGAATGTTTCCAAGCTTCTACAATAACGAAGCGGTCTTTGTCCGAGGTTCCCTCGGGTACCTCAGGAGCGTCTTCACTAGTGAACCATTGCATACATAAAGTGGTGAGGTAAAAGAACATCTTTTGCTGCCACCGCTTGAAGTCAATGCCCGAAAATTTTTCGAGCTTCTCCGCCGGTGTCATTGTTGGCGGAGCATTTGTGTGACTTGATGTAGTAATATTAGTTACCCCCATAGACGTTGTCGCATCCATCATTTGACTTTCAGTTGCCAGTTTTCTGTCACCACAAGACAAAAAATACTTAGTATTTTCAGAATACTACTTATAAAAATTAAGTAACTTTAAATTTTTTTTCTTGTTTCTAGTTAACAATGAAGTTTTTATCACTTTCAATTGTCAACCGAATGATCTTTAACTTATGACGAAGCTTTTATGACTTTAAATCACTAGTTAAGTTCAGGTGGAGTAGAAAGTTAAAACTTTAATCTCCAAAAACAAGTAATACAGATTTTGTAATAGTATTTATTTCCTTAAGATTGTCATTTTCGTTTGTACTTTGGGTACACAGAATCAGTATATGCAGAACAATAACTTCAACTAGAGTTCAAGTATAAACAAGAACACAATGAAGTATATCAAATACCCTCAACACAAGATCAAAATGACCTTTCCAAGATGTGTATTTTATTCTTTCAGAAATTAAGATAAAACAGAAAATAGCCAAGTCGTCCGAATTCACGGAGTTTCCTTAAGGAAATAATTTCCCTCACTGTACACGAGGTTGTGGAATTTTTCCTCCCAGGATAAAATGGCTAAACAGACCAACAGTAGCGGTACCTTAAACGGTTGGAATATCTTCAAACACACAGAATGTTTTGAGTGATCACACAGAATATTTTTGAGACAAGAAGAGAGTATTTAATCTGAAAAAATTTCGTACTAAACCTGTGGAAGAAACCAAGTTTATATAGCCACAACATGCCTCTTCTGAAAAGAGGCAATGATTCACTCTAAAGGTTACACCTTTGCTGTAAGTTCATGTCTGTTTATCAAAGATTGCATCTTTTCCTGAACAGTCGTCTCATTTCATGAATCAGTGTGTCACTTCATTGAAGGATTACATACTCTGAAGCATCATTTCGAACCATTGCAACCTTCTGTAGCCTCAGTTCAGAACAATGTATTATTTTTAAAGCACTAGTTCGAAAATAATGCATCAGTTCACTTGAAACAGTGCAACTGTTACTGCATGTATATATAAATGGAGGTCCGAAATTGCAGAAAATTTTTTTACTGCATTTTTCCTTGACATTCTTCGGAATTCAAATAAAGTTTGTCCAAAAAAATAGATCTCATCGATCAATCCAAATTCAAAGCCGAGCGAGCAACGACAGCACAAGACATCTATTATTTCTTGCCTCACTTGCCATATGAAGTAAGTATTCTTGATTATAAATACTTCAAGTTCTCTTCTTCCACCAACGTGGGAGAAAGAGTAAACTTTCTAATTTGGGAGTACACTTTCCATTTTAGTATCTCCTTCCCTTCCACTATTTTATTCTCCATTTTTCCATTCACACTTCTTTCATATAATATGAACCCAACAGATATTAGTACCGAGATAGCTTACTGAAAAAACGTTGTAGGCTTGGAGGGCGGACATGGAGTTCACTAGATATGAACTGAACACTGTGCCAATTTGGGTGAAATTCCTGGGCTTAGACTTCAAGTACTGGAGCCCTAAAGGGCTTAGCAAAATAGGTAGTCTGGTTGGAAAATCATTGATGGGCGATCAACACACTGAGAAGAAGGTGGGGCTAAGATTTGCTCGTTTACTAATTGAGGTGGAGATGGACTCAGCTCTGCCAGATATAGTGTGGTTCAAGAATGAACGAGGGATGCTAGTGGAGAAGAAAGTTTTATATGACTGGAGACCAATCCATTGTCAGTATTGTACGAAGTATGGTCACAAAGAATCAGAGTGCAGAAAGAGGAATTCATGGAAGAAACAGCAGGTTGTTAAGGAAGAAGGGGAAATCACACCACAACAACAAAGTCATGTAGCTCATGCTCAGGTCGAGAAATCAGAAAAAGAGACAACGCAGAACCAAATGGAAGTGAAGACAAGTATACTACCAACAGTAAATACCAGGAATGAGGGTGGTAGAAACATTCCCAAGTTAGGAAATGGATAACATCATATGCTGGAACGTAAGGGGGCTAAATGCCCCGAATAAGGTGAAGGTGAATAATAACTAACTGGACACACCTTATCACACATGCTTTGGTTTCTATTAGTCACTTTGATTCCCTTTTGAAAGTGGAAATTTGGTCAATGTGTACTATTGGTTATTCTGATCACTTTGATTTTTTTTTTGTCTCTATTGAAATTTGAATCTAAAATCTCAAGTTCTCAGCCCACGTACTTCATTGACCGCTAGACCGCACCCTTAAATGTAATAAAGCTAAAAGTAATTGCAAGTATTGTCTTCTTGAATAAAGATCATGAAAAATGATGGTATTTTAGGCATTACACAATTTCTTTCTTGGAGAAACAAAAATGATATTATGCCGAATACAGCTCACATACAGTTAAAAAGATATCACCCCTATCTTTAAATAGACAAAAACTGTTTCTAAGACCTTCGATTCAAATAAAGTAAATAAAAAATTCAAGTATATCAACAAATACAGTAGCACCTACCCCACAATTAATGGATTTAGAAGATCTTCTCTTCCTATGAATAGAGTTCAATTTTCTTTCGATAAAGTTGTCTGTTTGACACCATATTTTCCAATTTTCATCATTGAACAGAATATTGAGACATACAAAATAGACATAAGAAAAAACATTAGCAAGTTGTAGAACACTGCAACCAGCAATACCTTCCCTTAATTCACTCTTTTAGATATTGACTCAAGTAAAATAAATTAAAAGTTTCGTAGGAAAATAGACTATCCCGATTATTCAAGATTTTTCTGACAAGACTTGTGCATTCACTTGAGAATGCCACTATTTCTAGAAGAGAAATTGATTGATAACTTGATATGAAGGTACATTTCTCCTTCTTCTTCTCAATAGAATAGTGAGAAATTAAGTTTAGAATAAACAATCTATACTAACAAACAATTTAATAAAGTTTATAAATGAGCAAGTGCATTCAATTTGAAATAGTAACAAAATTAACTTGGCATCACCAATCTAATAAAAAATAAAGTCTCTGCCTCTTCCTTTCCCTAAGGGTTCATATTGCCTTCTCCGCACTTTTGAGTTGCAGCGGCTCTTCTCTATCAAAAACTTCTAGTTTTTTCAATTGAGACTTTCTTCTTCGAGAAGAAGAATGACTGGAACTCTTCATATCCATTAAACAATCGATGAAACATTTAGTCATTTCAGGAGTTGATAATAGATTTGAGTCTCCTGGGATGACAACTCCATAGTAAAGCATCCACAAATGTTCGGCACTCTTTATGCAGGAATTCGACATTTAGAATGTCTACTTTGGGGGTAGCAGCTTTGTGGTGCAGTTGCATATCTTTGATGTTGATATCATCCCGTTTGTAAGACAGACAGTTCTTTGTTTTATATGTGTACTCCAAGTGACAAAATTTTTTGTCTAATATATGTGGATGATATTTTGGTGCTTGGCAATAATCCTGCCCATATTAAGTCTTTGGTTGCGGGCCTCCATTCCCAATTTTCTGTACATGATTTGGGGTTTCTTTCCTATTTATCGGGTATATCAACATCTTGAACTAGTAAAGGTTTGTTTTTATCTCGAAGAAAATATGCTGAGGAGCTCTTTCGGCATGTCCAGATGGAGTCTTGCAGTCCGGTTAATGCTCCCATTTGCCCATCTTCCAAGCTTTCATCATGTGGAGGTGTTCCATTCCATGATCCGACGTTGTATCGTAACATATAGTTGGTGGGTTGTAGTACTAGACATTCACGCATCCAGATTTAGCGCGTATGCAGTGAATAAAGTTTCTCAATTCATGCATTGTCATATGGATGCTCATTGATACAAAGTTACAAATTGTAGAGGAAACTAAAGAGAAGGCCAAATATACTTTTCCGATAGACCTTCAACTAAAATAAAACACATTAAAAATTCAAGTATATCAACAAATATTAGTGGATTTATAAGAAATTGAATAGAGTTCAATTTCTTTGATAAAGTTGTCTGTTTGACACCATATTTTTCAAGTTTCATCGTTGAACAAGATACTGAGACATATGAAAA
Source organism: Capsicum annuum (assembly GCF_002878395.1). NCBI lineage: Eukaryota > Viridiplantae > Streptophyta > Magnoliopsida > Solanales > Solanaceae > Capsicum > Capsicum annuum. The sequence goes on along the minus strand of NC_061122.1, from coordinate 226,201,053 downwards.
TAGACACAAGAAAAAACATTAGTCACTCTCTTAGACATTGCAAGAGGAAATAAGTTCACTATAAAATACTGAGAAATTAAAGCTTAGAATAAAGAATCTATACTAACAAATAGCTTAATAAAGTTTATAAATGAGTAAGTGCATTCACTTTGAAATAGTAACAAAATTAACTTAGCATCACCAATCTAATAAAAAATAAAATCCCTTCCCCATCATCTTCCTCCCCTCAAGGTTCTTATTGCCTGCTCCGTACTTCTGAGTAGTAGCGGCTGATCTTTTCCATTGTAGACACGTAAAATTTATTGGATTAAATTCATATAAAATTTGAATTTGATCCATATTTTATTGGGTCTAAAATTATTTTGGGCTTAAAAAAAATAATGATAAGCCTATTTTATTCCTCATCAAGGTCCATCTCACTTTGAAGCCCAAACTCATCAAGTGACGTGGCATCCCAGTCAAATCCAAGACCAATGAGATGCCGCTACATGTACAAATAATGTGGAAGTCTCATTTAAATTCAACAACCAATCAAAATACGCCAAGTGTCAAAGTGACATATTTTGGCCAATCACAAGCAATTAGGCCTACCCCCTATAACTATAAATAGGGGGTAACATAACATTCTAAGGAAGAAAGAAAAGAAAAGGGAGGACATTCTACAAGCATTGGAGGAAGCCTCTGCATTGACTACACAGCTCTTCAGTGAATTGATTAACGGAGTTCTGCCCGGAGATCAACTCGACAAGACGAAGTGCTGTCAGACAATTCCTGGAGATCCAAACACATTTCTAGGAGGCTCAAATCATCCTACATTCGAGAATCACGCTGCAAAGGTCCTCGAATTACGGAAAAACTTAGGAGAGAAGAATCGAGAGAACAACGAAATTGTACCCACAAAATTTATTTATATAAAATTATTCTTTTTGTTTATTTTATTTTTGCTTGCAGTTAATTTTCAGCTTTAACGAAAATTTATTGCGAACAAATTGGCACGCCCAGTGGGACCAGTTCTGCTCTTCATCTCTTCCTCCTACAAGTCAAAGGAAATCACATATTCAACTACTACAATGGACTTCAGAAAAATCAATGAAGTTTCGTGCAAGAAGTCTACTACTGCCACGTCTACTGAGATCAAACTTGTTGGCCCCATCAATCGACGCAACATCAACGCTTGTGCTTTGGATGGATCCCAATACTTCACCATTTTAGAGATGACAAAAAGGAGAAAATCTCAAATTTCGGCAGTAACCCCAACCCCTGGGGGCAATTTTGCATCTATTTTATCAGATGAACCGTCTGAAACTGGCTGCAACTTTGGAGAATCTGAAAGCTTAATGGTTTCTCCAACTTCAACGAAAGTCAACAACTTCATGGTTGATGCAATTGACTTGGACAAGAAGTTTGCAATGATGGAGCAAACCATTGAAGTCTTGAAGAAGTCCGTTGATGAGAAAGATCATCAAATCGCCCGACTTATGAGCAAGTTAGATCTCTACAATCCTAGAGAGTCAAATTATAATCTAACATCGCGAGAAAAAGTTGATGGTGAATCTCTCATCAAAATAAGTGACAGTTACTGTGATGATCGATCCGCTTCAGTGGCTACTCTAACATTTCAACAACTGCAAGATATGATTCCAAACACTAACAAGGCACAATATGACGGTCCGTCACAAAGTTTCGTAGGATACTCAAAGCCGTATTCTAAGAGAATCGAGGGATTACCGATGCCAATTGGATATCAACCGCCAAAGTTTTAACAATTATATGGAAAGGGAAATCCAAGGCAACACATCGCTCATTTCGTTGAGATTGTAGCAGTACTGGTACACATGGCGATCTTCTTGTCAAGCAATTTGTTCGCTCCTTGAAAGGCAACGCTTTTGATGGTACACAGACTTGGAGTCTGGATCAATTGATTATTTGGAGCAACTAGAAAGTCAGTTTCTAAATCGCTTCTACAGTACTCGTTATATGGTCAGCATGATGGAGTTGACAAACACAAGACAAAGTAAAGATGAGCCTGTACTGGATTACATAAATCGATGGCGAACATTGAGCTTCGATTGCAAGGATCAACTTTCTTAAACTTTCGCGGTTGAAGTTTGCATTAAAGGGATGCGTTGGGGCCTTGTGTATATCCTCCAAGGAATTAAGCCTCAAATTTTTGAAGAATTAGCTACGCGCGCTCATTACATGGAGCTATGTATTGCAAGTCATAGAATGGCGTCACCTATTTTTTATCCTGGGAAGAAAGTCACGAAATTCGAAGACTCATCTGAAAACCAAATTGGGGAATCTATGACGACAACTGTGATTTTTACGAAGTCTCCTACAAGACAAAAGTTAAAAGAGGAAGCTCCAAAGCAACAAATGCGAGAGGTGAAAAATCAACCAACCTTGAAAGAGTTACAAGTAAGGGTATATCCTTTTCCCGACTCTGATGTTCCTGAAATTCTTGACGAGTTGTTAGCCAAAGAAGTCATTGAACTTCCTAAGTCAAAGCGACCCGAAGAATCAAACAAAGTTGATGATCCTAAATACTGCAAATTTCATCACATTTTTGGTCATCACACCACAAAATGCTTCATCCTAAAGGAAAAGATCATGACATTAATGCAAGAGGGGAATATCATCATTGATGAAGGCGATACAGTTGACGTAAATCATGTTAGCACCAAACTGCACCATATGAAAGGTTCAATTTTAAAAGCTCTACAAGCCATGATCTCTGTGGAATCACCAAAAGTTGTAGAAATCATCATGCTACAATTTGGGAGCTTTGACCCATTTGGGATTCCAGCCTTGAAGAAAACAACGAGAAAATCCATGCAAAATAACTTCTCCAATAGCAAGAAGGGTGATACTTAGACATCGATCACTTGCAAAAGAAAAAAATGTCAAAGGACTTCTAAACTCCAACTTCCAAAAGTCGACATAAGATCAAGTGCAAATCTGCTTCAACTAATAAGGGCAATAAATACCAAACTGAAGTGCAACAATACCTTATTACAAAGGGTTGGGAGGAAAGCTACATTACAAGAATTCTTTCCCAAGCCGCTCCTTGCTGTATGAGCTTAAACTACAAGTCAAAAATGCTTCTTGCTTCACTAGCTTAAACTGCAAGTAAAAAATGCTCCTTGTTGCACGAGCTTAAACTGCAAGTCAAAAATACTCCTTGCTGCCTGAGCTTAAACTGCAAGTCTAAAATACTCGTTGCTGTACGAGCTTAAACTGCAAGTCAAAAATGCTCCTTATTGCACGAGCTTAAACTGCATGTAAAAAATGCTCCTTGCTGCACGAGCTTAAATTGCAAGTCAAAAATGCTTATTGATGCACGAGCCTAAACTTCAAGCCAAAATGCTCCTTAAGGCACGAGCTTAAACTGCATGTCACTCCTGGCCCGCATGAGTCTAAACTGTGAACGACTCTAAAAAGGAAAAAAAAGTATGAAGCTTGAATGCATATTTAGAGTCCTTTGAAGATGTCGTCTTAAAGCAAAAGAATTCTTCATTATCTCCCAAGCAATAAAGTCTTCTCAACAAGAAAAAAACTTGTGGTACTTTGAATATTGCTCTAGTCTGGCCTTCAACATATTACGGAAGTGATGCGGCCCAAAACTTGAAGTAGATGATGAAATTCATGAAGTATCCAAAATCTGAGGAGAAATAGAATATCACAAGATTTAGGCTGCAACTTTGGAAAAGTACCTGAGAAAATATAAAGGTTATATACTGATGGATTTTACTCTTAACGTAGATCTGTGAGTCTACTTTCCAATGCAAAAAATGGAACCTGATTCTGATACTTCCACGTCAAGATATGGAATTTATCGTGACGCTGCGCAAAGCTGAAATAACCAGCGAACCAAGATTAGAAGGCTATTTTTGGAGCAATATCTGGGACAATTCGGATGCAACCTAATTGTGGTTTTCATGAGATACGTAGATCTGTGAGTCTACTTTCCAATACAAAAAATGAAACCTGATTCTGATACTTCCACGTCAAGATATGGAATCTATCGTGATGCTGCGCAAAGCTGAAATAACCAGCAAACTAAGATTAGAAGGCTATTTTTGGAGCAATATCTGGGATGATTTTGATGCAATCTAATTGTGGTTTCCATGTGAGACGTAGCTTTATGAATCTACTTTCCAATGCAAAAAATGGAACCTGATTCTGATACTTTCACGTCAAGATATGGAATTTAGCGTGACGCTGTGCAAAGCTGAAATTACCAGCGAACCAAGATTAGAAGGCTATTTTTGGAGCAATATCTGGACAATACGGATGCAATCTGATTGCGATTCCCGTATAATACGTAGCACTATGATTCTAGTTTCTAACGCAAAAAAAATGGCTCCTGAATTCGATACTCCTACATCAAAATACGGAATTTATCGTGACGCTGTGCAAAACTGATAAAATAGGACATTGAATTCCATTTTTTATGAATCAAACAACTCATTTTTTTGTTCTCCCATTGGAGAATAAATATTTTTGTGGACGTATGCCTAGTACTTGCTCACCAAAGTCAGAAAAGGCTACTCCCTGTGTCAATATTATCAAGCTGGATGGCACCACGTACGTGCTCCATGAAAAGAATGGGATGCTCTCACTCGAGGTCTCTTTATCGCTGAGCCCCATAGATGAGATGTATGCACCACATGCTTGCTTTGCAACGATGGACTGCAGACACTCAGAACTTCATCATCACAAGGTCGCAAGAATGACACCAAGTAAATACTCACTATAGCTAAAATGGAAAAATTTCAGCGTCGCCAAGGATAAAATCAGATCATTCCAAGTCACTTTATTATCAAGCAGTAAGGAAGTAGTGCACTAAATGGTTCAACATCAATCATGTCGACTTTTTTGGTCTGACATCAAGACCATTTTCATAAACCTGCACAAAAAAATGAAAATGTAACACATATACAATGTTGACCGGATAAAGCTTCTGGGTTTTATGCAGATTGATGTCAACTACGTGAAACTTCAATCTGGAAATAGGTGTCGGAGCCAAAGGCATGATGCTTCTATTTGGCATGATCAACATTGGGAGAAACACATCAGTTTAGTTCAACATGACTGATGAAATTTGGTTTTCAACCATTGTTCTTCTATCCCGAGATGCAAGGAGTTTTCTATGCCAAGATTTAAGGAAATAGGCACAAATTTTCTTGCCAAGAATAGAAAAGAGTTGCTCCGAGTATCCGTTTTCAAGCCGTGACAGGGAATATTGCTCGCCAAATCCGCGATAAAATGGGTGAAGCACCTAGTTGTTGCTCATTAAAAAACCGTGACTCAAAAAATGAGGACCACTACAAACAAATCGTTGGTTGCTTTGACTAAGACTTTCATGACATGAAAGTTCATGGAGGAAACTTTAGTTAGACCACTCGCAAGCATTGGTCTAACTAGGATGCACCGATGAGAAACAAATACCTTTGAGGTCACGAGAATAAAAACACATTCATGAGTACTTCAAGTCTCACCGCCAAGTTTCGGCAAGCCTACATGTCGACCAACCTTGAAGTAGGGGGCATCTGTAGACACGTAAAATTTATTGGATCAAATTCATATAAAATTTAAATTTGATCCATAATTTATTGGGTCTAAAATTATTTTGGGCTTAAAAAAAATTAATGATAAGCCTATTTTATTCCTCATCAAGGTCCATCTCACTTTGAAGCCCAAACTCATCAAGTGACGTGGCATCCCAGTCAAATCCAAGACCAATGAGACGCAGCTACATGTACAAATAATGTGGAAGTCTCATTTAAATTCAACAACTAATCAAAAGACGTCAAGTGTCAAAGTGACATGTTTCGGCCAATCACAAGCAACTAGGCCTACCCCCTATAACTATAAATAGAGGGTAACATAACATTCTAAGGAAGAAAGAAACGAAAAAGGAGGACATTCTGCAAGCATTGGAGGAAGCCTCTGCATTGACTACACAGCTCTTCAGCGAATTGACTCACGGAGTTCTGCCCGGAGATCATTTCAACAAGATGAAGTGCTGTCAAACAATTCCTGGAGATCCAAACACATTTCTAGGAGGCTCAAATCATCCTACATTCGAGAATCACGCTGCAAAGGCCCTCGAATCATGGAAAAACTTAGGAGAGAAGGATCGAAAGAACAACGGAATTGTACCCGAAAAATTCATTTATATAAAATTATTCTTTTTGTTTATTTTATTTTTGCTTGCAGTTAATTTTCAACGTTAACGAAAATTTGTTGCGAACACCCATCAAAAGCTTTTACTTCTTTCAATTGAGACTTGCTTCTTCGAGAAGAAGAATGACTCGGACTCTTCATATCCATTAAACAATAGATGAAATATTTAGTCATTTCAGGAGTTGATAATAGATTGAGTCTCCTGGGATGACAACTCCATAATAAAGCATCCACGAATGTTAGGCACTCCTTATGCAGGAATTCGACATTTAGAATATCCACTTTGGGGGTAGCAACTTCTTGGTGTAATTTCATACGTTTGATGTTGATATCATCAAATTCGTAAAGACCAATAGAAACTTGAGATGAAGAGCTCAAATTTGATCGAAAATTCCTCAACTTACGAAACTATGCAGCATCTATATTATTGTTGTTGTGAAGAATGATTGTCGAGTTCTTCAATTGGCTTGATTCACTTGTCCTTTTAAGTTAGGAATTTGATCTCTAATATACTCAAGTGACACCAAATTTAAAGAATCAATAACCCTTATGCCACTACAATTCACAATCTTCAAAACCTCCAAATTTGAAATATCAATATCCCTTATGCCATTACAATTCTGAATCTTCAAGACCTTCAAATTTGAAGTATCAATATCCCTTATGCCACTACAATTCTGAATCTTCAAGACCTCCAAATTTAAAGTATCAATATCATCTATGCCACTACAATTCTGAATCTTCAAGACCTCCAAATTTGAAGTATCAATATCGTCTATGTCACTACATTTCTGAATCTTCAAGACCTCCAGGGATTGAGATTTAGAAACAAGGTCGAGAAATTCATTAGATGTCTTCACTTCATTTAGCTCTAAAAATTTCAGATTCTGACATTCAATAACATCCAAGTCTAAATATGAATAATTAGAAAAAGACAAGTGTTCAAGAGTTGGTGCTTCACTCTCATCCAACCCCGTACACCTTTTGAGGATTAATGAGACAATCAAAGGACAACTATTAAGTAGATCTTGAAGCATGATTTCACGTAACCAGACATTAGACAAAGAAAGCTTTCTCAAAGAATGGCATTCGCTGCACCACCAGATAATGAAGTATCAATAGAACAATTATTCAGAACTAAATCTCTCAAATATTTTGCTGCCAAGACTTTGATAATAGGAAAACCATGTGACTGGTAGTAAGGATTTTCAAACACTATATCTTTTACCCCATTTTGAATTGTGATGTTTATCTACTTATCCATTCGATCTGAAAATACAGAACTAGAATCTCTTGAACAGATTGTGAGTTCAAACTTGTCAATAGGGATTTTGTCATCCCAGTATCTCTGTATGATTGTGTCCACTATTTTTTCGTCTTCGTCTCTGTCTCCGTCTTCGAGTCTGCATTTTATCTTTGAAAGAGTAAATTTTATATTTGGAAGAGTCAACCAGGCTTGTCGCCATGTTTTGGAGAGAATTGTCATTCGAGAAGCTTCCTCATAACTAAGATAACAAAGTATTTTATGAATGAGGCAAACAGACAAAATGTCTAATCATGTTTTGAATGTGGTTGAGAGAACCCTAATGAAAATTATGGCAATTTATAATAAGATGTATTATGAGAATCCTACTTTTCTATTATATAGAAGAGGTGGTTTCGACCACCTCTTGCAATTACCGAAAAACGCAATTACTTCCATTTAATTACATATATGCCCCAATATATAATAATTTCATTATTTTATCATAATTATTTTAATATTTAATATATTTTATTAATTTATATTAATTAACTATAACTACATATTGGAAGTAAATTTTTTAATTTATTTAATTATCTATCATGTTCAAAACTAATTTGTTACTACAAATCACAATAATTAATAACTTAAAATATTTAAAAGACATATAGAAATTTTATTGACTCTCAGCGAAAAACTCCTCTACTCCCACTTAATTACATATCATACCCCAATATATAATAATTTCATTGTTTCATCATAATGATTTAAATATTTAATATATTCTATTAATTTATATTAATTAACTATAACTACATATTGGAAGTAAATTTTTTTTTCTTTATTTAATTGGTTATCATGTTCAAAACTAATTTGCTGCCACAAATCACAATAATTAATAACTTAAAATATTTAAAAGACATATAAAAATTTTATTGACTCTCATTATTTTAGAAATGCCACATAAATTGAGATAAAAGAAAAAGTATTGTAAATCATAATAATTAACAACTTAAAATATTTAAAAGATATATAAAAATTTTAGGTGACTCTCAAAATTGTATCGAAGCCACATAAATTGGGACACAAGGAATAAATATATTATTTGATAATTATGTAAAAATTATTATAAATCACAATAATTAAAAAGTTAAAATACTTTTTTAAAAATAGATAAAAGTTCTATTCATCTCTCAAAATTTTATCGGTGCAGCATAAATCATGACAAAATAAAAAATTATCTTAATTAATTGCAACTAAATATTAAAAGTAAATCAGTTTTATTATTTTAATTGACTTTTATATAAAAAAATAATATTTTTATTTATTTATTTATTTTAGTAAATTTAAATTTTAAAATTATTTTTTTCTTATATAGAAATACTAATATTTAAACTTAACTTTAAATTTTTAAAGTACAAAATTAATAAATTTAATAAAATAAATTTCTAATGAATATTTTCTTAGAATTTGTGTTGGGTCTATATGTATCAAGTTAAAAAGAAATAAAGAAAAACATATAGTAAAATTTTATTATTGTGAAAGATAAACATAATGCACTATCCAATAATTTTTAATAATATCATATTTTGCATATGCAAATATAGCATCCCGTATTTAATTAATATACTATTCTGGTGAATTATCGATGATTACTATTGGATATGATAAAATTATATTAATTTTTATAGTAATAACATAATCCATCGCTCTTAATTAATTAGTATGAGTCATCTAGGTATTAAGAAAATAAATAGTATTTAATAAAAAATAAAATAAACATAAAATACGAAATTAACTCTTAATGTTTTAAATTAAACTTTCGTCTTTCGAATGATGATTTTACTATATCACTCCTTATTATAAGTCATTTATGTATTAGAAAAATAAGGATAACAAAATGATATGTCAACATAAAACATTTGATTGACTATCAAAATTATATTAGTGCCACATAAATTGAGACGGGACAAAAGAAGATATAAAGCAACATATATTATTTGAAAATGAAATAAAAAGTACTGTAAATAATAATAATTAACAAAATTTTTTTAAAAAATTGACTGATTTCTACTTCAGCTGCTTCAGTAGTGATTTTACTATATCACCCCTAATTAATTATTATGATCATTTAAGCATTGTTCCACAAAAGTTGAGATAGAAAAAATATTATAAATTACAATGATAAAAAATATAAATTATTTAAAAAATATAATTGGCTGTCGTCGACACAAAATTCTGGACAAGGAGAGCAGCATATATTATTCAAAAATTACATAAAAAGTATTATAAATTAAAATTGTTAACAACTTAAAATATCTAAAAACAATTTAATATGTTATATATTTTAAAAAAAAATGAAAAATACTAGAAATCACAATAATTAACATGTTAAAAAATTTAAAAGATATAAATATTTGGTTGACTCTTGAAATTATATTAGTGTCACTAGAATTGGAATAGAAGAAAAGTATTATAAATCACAATAATTTAAAACTTAAATTGTTTTTAAAATATAATTGATGATCAATGCCGCAATAATTTGGACAAGAAAAGTAACGTATAGTAATTTGAAAATTACATTAAAAATATTATAAATTACAATAGTTAACAACTTAAATTATCTAAATACGTATTAAAATAACATATGTAGAACTCATGCTAGATTCCGGATGAATCCTAGAAAACATATGCAATCCTTTTATTAAAAAATTTTATTTAAATATATCAAGATTGAAAAGACAAATAAATATTTTAATGTTGGGCCCGTGCTGACACGGTTGATGCTCCTCTAGTGTGTATATATATATATATAAGGAAGATAAGGAGATGCTGATGTGGCATATCTTTGGCCAGAATCTTCATTTATGTTTTTTCTCAATATCTCATTCGGCCATTCCTCAATATTATTACTGACTCTTTTACTTTTCCTGAATTGCCGTTTCCTTATTTAAGTATACTACTAATCAAGTAATAAATATTTGTATTTAAGAGGTAGATTTTATTATAAATAAATGCTAAATATGCATGGGTTAAAAAACATTATTTACAGACTCAAAATGCAAGTAGTTATCTTTTGTCTCAATTTTTAAGTTCTTTTACTTATTGTCGAACTAAAAATTGCATGACATAAAATTACTCATTAATTTCTAGAAAATTATAATTATTATCCTAAAATTCACTCTACTTTCTTTTATATTGTTTGATTATTTTTTTTCCCAAATAAATTAAATAAAATAGTTATGAGCACCAATGCATGAAACTTTTTTATAAACTTTGCTTTCCAATTAGAATCCTAATTGTACTCACGTTTCTTACTTACAATAATGGGTCAGTTACAACTTAATTAAATCTAATTGATGGCACCATAAATATAATTGAATCATTCATTTTCCTTGGATAGCTTTTTTCCTATTATATAAATTTATCATTCTTAACTGATTCATGACACTATCAGGCACACTGATAAGAATTCATCATGCTCTACTCATAAAATTCATTTCAGTAAAGAATTGTCTTTTTAGAAACTTTACTGATAATGGAGGAAGAACGTATATTCGATATAAAGATTGCGCGTAATCTAATGGGGTGAGATGCAGTAGCAACAACATGTCCAATATATTTTCACACAGTGGGGTATAACCGATATATAGACTCTCGACTCAAGACAAAATGCAAACTAGAAAAAGATTTTAAAAAGCTACAAAAGATAATACGGAGTAGCACAACAATATATAGTTAATCGTGAGAGATGATCAAATGAATTTGCTTATCGATATTTAACCTTCTGTTAATTAAGAAGGGTGATATGACATATCTCTTTCGTCCATTTTCTCTCCCTTTTATTTGACTTTTTTCTTAATTTTTTTAAATTAGATTTTAATAATGAAAGAGGATAATAGTTACAAAAATAATGTTATCACTTAATTTTTCTGGCGAAACTCTTGTAAGATGAAAATATTATATCACCGATTAAAATTGTAAGATGTGCAATATTTACCCCTTTTCGAAAGACAAAATGTCCCAATGAATATTGTTTTGTCCTCAATTAATCCATTTTTGCTTGATGAGCTTTCTATCAATTCAAGCACCCTTCAAAAATAATTTATTCTATATATATTTTTCTAATTTATTGGTAGTAGTCTTTTCTATTTCCTTTTTTCCTTTTTCCAGTTTTCTCATTTAATTTTCTTTTTGTGGCATGTTAAAATAGGAGAAAGGTAATAGAAGTACAAATTCCTATATATCTTTAATCAGAAAATATCAATATTAAGTGTGAGAGAAATAAAATATACATTCATAAAATATAGATGGAGTCTCACAAATTATTTAAAATATAAATAATATTATTGTAAACTTTTTGGAGACAAAAAGAAAGGCTATGGTTATAACTACAGATGTCAAAAATGATTTTTTTATTAAATAAAATTTGAAACATCAAACTATGTAACTATAAAAATAGTGGAAAAATAAGAAATGCAAGTAAAGTGCTTAGTTTTTAAATATTAGGTAAAAACATTTTATAAATTTAATAAGATGTTCTATGATCGCGCAAAGCGCGAACAAAGTTTAAACTAAGACGTTATTAATTATGAGAATCCTACTTTTAGTGTGAGTTGGCTAACATATTTTTGGACTAAAAGTGGTAACTTTAGAAAAAAATTAAGACGGCAATACCATAATGGATTGAATTTGCTTATCTATATATAATATATAATATATTAAAAGTGTGAAGGTCCTTAGAAAGTGATTTGAACTTTTTGCCCTTAATTAAAACACTTTACAATAGACAAAATTGTCTTTTCACTTTTTTTTTTCTCCAATTATTATTTAGTTATATATATAATTTTGAATCCTAGAATATATGGGTTAAAATTTTAAAATATGAAAATGGATTAGGATTTTAAAATATGGTAAGTTTTTTTTCTTAAATTAGGAATAGGTTTAATTTTCAACATATTTTTATATTAATGTACATTGTCCCGTCCCACGCTTGTATTTTATGTTTTCTTCAACCATTGTAACTGTCATCCGCTAGGTTAGTATGTTATTCTCTCTCTCTTTTTTTTAGTTGTTTTCCTTTTCTATTGGTTGTCGTGGCTTATTATTTTTTCTTTAGCTTGGAAGTGATTTTAAGTTTAACACATCATGCATCATTACATCTGTTTTGTTTGTGAATTTTAATTTCTAGGTTTGATATTCTTGTATGTTTGAATCTAACAACGTAATTATTTTTCTCATATATATATATGTGTTTATGATAAAATATCTGTTTTGAACTTTTTATACTTCATTAAAAACTTTCGTAATAGATAAAATCGTTTAATTTTAAATAATCAAAAGTTACACGTGCGAGGCACGTGCAACTAAACTAGTAGGAAAAAATACATAAAGTAACATACTTAAGTATTAAATTATAAAAAATAGAAACACTTTTATCAAATTACATTTTGTAGCATATGTATTTGTATTTTTGTAGCAATAGTTTGCAAAAATACAAAATACATATCGATCATAAGGGCGGTAAAAATCATATGTATTTGTATTTTTGTGGCAACAGTTTGCAAAAATACAAAATATAATTTTCTATATTATATAATTATAAAACTGTTGCTATGAAACTCATAATTAAGGGGATAAATATGCTATTTCTAAATTTTGCCCTTGCTTATATGTAGGTTGGTTTCTACGCACAAACCTTTAGTTAAATTTTTGATGCTCCGATAATAGTTATATAAAATCTGTACAAAATCTAGTATAAGATTTAGGAAAATATTCAGTAAGCCAAAAAGATAGCTGTGTATTTTAGTTTTCAAGGGAAACTTAAAGTTTTAGATATGAATATGTGTGTTCGAATCATTAGTGCACCTATAACCAATAAATTTTGAGTTCGCCACTAACTCGGGTTATTGGTAAACTCTACATACACTTATTCGTTTCGGACCTCATATGTGAGATTTTACTGGAGATATTATTGTTATATATGGGGGTCGGATCTGGTGGATTAAAAAAAGGAAAAATTTCAGAAATAACAACTATAGAACCTTAATTGTAACTTTTATAGCAACAATTTTATAATTCTGAAAAATAACAAATTGTATTTTGAATTTAAGTAAATTGTTGCTATACAAATACATATACAACAAGATTTACTGCCCTTGTTTTACTCAAATTAGTTGAGTTAAATAAGAAATAATTATCTCATCTAATTGAATTTCCATAAATTACTCTTATTTAAATTAGTAGATTTTTTTTTTCCAAATCAAACTCAAATATGAAGATTTTCAAGATCTTCAAAATTTCAAAATATCATTCTCTTATATCTCTAACTATTTTTTCTTGTTAGTTTTTTCATTTTTTTAATCTTTTTTTTATTTTAATTTATTTTTCTTTTTCTTTTTTTCTTTCCATTTTATTTTCTCTTTTCTACTTTTTTTTTGTTTTTTTATTTATTTTTTTCTTTTTTTGTTTTTTTTTTCCTTTCTCATTTCGTTTTCTTCTTCTTCTTCTTCTTCTTCTTCTTCTTCTTCTTCTTCTTCTTCTTCTTCTTCTTCTTCTTCTTTTTTGAAAAAAATTCGCTTTTGTTTTTACACTTCTATTTCTAGTTTCTATTTCTCTTTCTTCTTTTTTTTTTTTCGAATTTTTATTTTTCATTTTTTTTCTATTTTTTTAACTCTTCTATCTCTATATTTTATTTTTTAAAGACAAATATCTATATTATATATACATATTCAAAAAATATACAAAATAAATAGATATACAAATTTGCATATATATTTACGATAAACAAACATACATACATACACACACACACACATATATATATGTATGTATGTATGTATTTACAGAAATACATATCTGACTCATATGTATATATAAACATATAAGACACAAAATCTCTATAACAAAAATGACAATTATATACATATACATATAGGTAATAAAAAAATGCATGATACATATTTTAAACAGTAAAAGAAAACAAATAACTCCATATGTTACCCTTTAAAATGATATAGTATGTACAGTTTAAAGACAAATCTAACACTGTATAAAATACATATAGCTCTGCATATGTATTTACAGAATATATACCTAATCCATGTGTATATTCTTATTTTATATGAGTCACCTTTGTATATCGCAAATACATATGAAGATATATAATATAGTTATGTTTGTTACTGTTTAATATGAATATGATATGTATTTTGTAAATACATATCAGAGTCATATTTGTATTTTTTGTGTAGTAATATACATATGGACCAGGTATGTATTCTGTAAATACATATGCAGAGTTATATGTATTTTTTTGTAATGTAATATATATTATGTAAAAGAAAACATATGCATACTAGGTATTTTGTATTATATTTTTGTGAAAAGTACATGTAATATAAATTTATGTCATTATTTTGTTCTATAGGTATTGCGTGATCATATATTAATGGAAAGAGTACTTCCAAGGTTTGCACCACATATGGAATGTCACATAGTCAGTGATATTGATGAAGAACGTAATAAGGCGATGTTGTCAAAGGAGCAGTACATGATTTTTTGTCATAAGAATATTTGTGGTGTCTACATGAACAATAAGAAATGTGTAGTTCAAGCGCAATTAGACAGATGTATTATATCACAAATGTATTATAAGTTTTTGGAGGGTTTGTGCATGTATTTGTATTTTGTATATATAAATGCATATCTATATGTATTTTTATACGATTTTGGATTTATCTTTGAGTTGTTCCATGTCATTCTAGATGGTAACATATATAGTTATTTGTGTTTTTTACTGTTTAAGATATGTATCATGTATTTTCTGATTACCTATATGTATATGTATATAGTTGTCCGTTGTGTTATAGAGATTTTGTGTCCTGTAGGTTTATATATACATATGAGTGAGATATGTATTTCTGTAAATGCATATGCAGATACATATGTATGTTTTGTACTGTAAATACATATTTAATCTATATGGCTATGTATTTTGTATATTTTTTTGAATATGTTATGTGATATACATATTTGTCTTTTCAAAATAAAAGTCAGAGATAGAAGAGTAAAAAAACAGAAAAAAATAAAAATATAAAAAGAATAAAATTAAAAAAAAAGGAAGAAAGAGAAATAAAAGTGTAAAAATAAAAGAAAAAAAACAAAAAAAATAGAAAAAAGAAGACAAAAACGAAAATAGAAAAAAAAAA